>NC_064858.1:18048668-18163668 GCF_024139225.1 Suncus etruscus
GTCAGTGAAACTTATTCCTGTGTGAGAGTTCAAAAGACCTAAGTAAAAGCTGTTTCTGGGAAAGCAGAGCAATAATACGGCAGGCTAAAGTATTTGTCTTGCATGTGGATAATCTGAGTTCAATCCCTGGCACCCTGTTTCCAATAGGAGTGATCCCTGAAAACAGTTTACAAATTACTTTCTGGCCAGTGGAAGTATTTGGGTAAGGGCTGTTTTCCTTGGAATATATTCCAAGGGTCCCCTCCTTTGATCTAAGACTTCTAAATAGAAGTTTTCTAGAATACCATGTTCTCGGTTGTATACAAATCTTTGAAGTATTTTTATGCATGTCCTCATCTTATTTTATGGCATCGATATTACATGTATTTGACTTTATCTATTTTCCTGAAATTTTCTTCTCCTTACTCAGTTGTCATCTTTTATTCTCCTTTCAGAGACATATCCTGAGTGTTATCTTCCAACCCAGCTAACATACATTCATTTACTTCATTCATTGAGTTTCCCTCAGCCTGAGCATGCTGCAGTTTTTATATTCATTAGCATTTAAATGCATGTCCTTCTGTCTCTATTGTCTCCTAATTTTAGTGAACTTCCAGAGAAAGCAGCTCCACTTTAAAACATGTATGTGAAGAGTTTCCAAGTTTTCTGCATGATTGAAACTTGGGTGGTCATGTCTGGAGAGCACTGGAATGGACAGGCCCTCTTTTCACTCCATTTCATTTTTTCCCATGCTGTGAATTACTCTGAATTCTCCTCCACCTTCCTTCCCGTGCAGATGCCCATCAGGTACATCCAGAAGAGTCTGTGCTCACATCTCCACATCCTTCTTCATAGAAATGCTCTTGCTCACCACCCACCATCCTTTTCCAACTGGCAGATACTTTCTGCTTCCAACTTCCAAGTCTTTCTAGGGATGAACATTTGTTTCTTTTTAGGCTCTTCCTGCTTCTGAAGTTGAAAGAACTTTCTCCAGCTTGAGTCTGGAAGATCAGGTGTTGTGGGGGGGTGGGGGTGGACAGGTGCAGGGATGGGAAGATAACCAAGTGTTGAGGGGATAGACAGGTGTAGGGAGTGAGATGGCCAGGTATGGGGGATGGATTGGTGCAGGGAGTGCTGGACACAAATTATTTAATCCCTGAAAGTTAGTAGATGAATATTTGGCAGTGTTGTTTATAAACAATCAAATATCTTCTTTGGGAGAACTTTAAAATAAAATGTGGTGAGATATTTAGACTGGGATTAAGCCTTAATACCATGAATCCAATTACAGGAATTAAAAGACACAATGAACGTGATCAAAATTCCCTAAAAAGGATAATTGGAACAAGTGTCTGCCACCTTTTAGTGGGGCTGACTCACACATGAACATTTCTAAAATACAATTCCTGCTTGGATTACAGCAGAAAGAGCTCCTGTTTCATTTCCCTAGATAAAAAAAAATCACACGAACTGAATTCCCTATATTCTGGAAACGTTCTCGATAAAGATTTCTGAAGATGGAAGAGCTAGACACAGAGTCTTGGGTCTGGACTCAACTTGAGTAATGTCCACTGGGACACTCCATGGGCAGGTGTTCCTTCTGAGGAATAGAAGATCAGTGAGTCTTCACTGCTCATTTATAGATTAATGCAAAATGAGGCTAAGAGCCCTAAAGCATCTCTTCATCTCCCAGAAACTCTGCATATGATGATGTGCAGGTCTGAGACACATTCACTAACATGCTCTTCTGTTAACTCTCCTCTTGGTATGCTCCCTGTCAGGATGCAAATACAAGGGTTTGTCACTTTTCTAGTGCTGAAAAAGGCTCTGAAATGGAAGAAACAATCATGCCTGTGTGGTCTTGCTGACATGATCCAATTCCTGGTGTGGAAGTGAAATGGAATTAGAAGATTAAGAATGAGAAAAAATGATGTCAATAAACTCCAAATTATTTTTTTCTGCTTACTATTCTATCTCTTCAATTCTAAATTTTAAGAATTGGTTGTAAAATCTTCTGGCACATAAAGCAATCTGTAGCCTTATTTAAGCCACATACTAATGAAAGGCTTGTATGGCAAGACAAGCACAACATGGTGACCTGGTATCTCCCAGGAGAAGCTGAAGGCAAGCCCACCCCAACTGCCTACCAGGACCTTTGAAACCAGCACAAAGTGGTGGGCTGGCCTTTCCCTGGGAGTGGGAGCAGCCCCGATCATCCTCCAGAACCTGCACAATGGGATGGTGGCAAGCATGACCCCACTGCCAACCCGACACTCAGCAAGACAAGTACAAATGAGAGAGTGCTGCCATTCGACTCTGCAGCCATAATATCTTCTAATCAGTGAATTTCAGCACAACATGTAAAATACACCAAAATACACCACATGGAAAAGGTCACAATGAGGAAACAATGTAGAACCCCACCATGTGCATAGAATGAATGTGGTAGTTCTGAAGATCCAACAAGTACTGGCCATTTATACAGCCTCTCCAAGGAGTTTAGAGAGGAAACATGGAGGGTATTCAAAGATCCCATGGAAAGGACAGCCAATAAGACTCAAGAGGATATGAGAGTAGAAATGAGAAAATTAAAACAGAAATATAAGGGCTGAAAAATATGGTAGGTGTAATAAAAATCTCATTGGAAAGCCTCACCAGCGGAGTAACAGCTGCTGAGAACAGAATCAGTGAGCTTGAAGATGAGTTGTATCACAACTCCACATAATGGAAAAGACTAGAGAAGAGCCTTAAAAGAAATAATCAGAAGATGGGGGAAAATTGCTCAAATAACACTAACAGATAGCAATAGAACTCTGGATTCAACTCAATAGAAACAACATAAGAATCATTGTGTCCCAGATATTCAGGAAGAAAATTTCCATGAAGAAACAACAGGAAAGAATATTATAGCTGAAAATTTTCTAGAACTAAAAAGTGCATGCAACCACACCCTGGATGCCCAAAGAGTACAGCCAAAAGAGATCCAAAGAAAAGCATCCCATGACACATTCTAGTACAATGATGAAAGCCACAGATAGGGATAGAATACTGAAAGCAGCAAGATCAATAAACTGAAATTACATGCAAAGAAGCATCCTTAATATTTACAGCAAATTTATCACAAGTAACCCTCAAGGCCCAAGGCAGTGGTGGAATATAGTGACAAAACTTAATTAAATGAATGCTTCACCAAGAATACTTCACTCAGCCTGGCTTTCATTTAGGTTTTAAGGAAGGATACTCAGCTTCAGGGATAAACAGCAGTTCAGAAACTTTACAGACTCAAAACCAGCTTTAAAGAGGAACTGAAAGGTCTACTTTAAGACAAGTAAAAAACATCAAGGATATCCACATAGGGAAGAAAGAAGTGAAGCTCTCCCTGTTTGCCAATGAACATGACATTGTATCTAGAAAATTCTAAAGACTCCATAAAAAATACCTTCTATAAACAATAGACTTGTGTAGTAAAGTGGCAGGCTACAAAGATAATATGCAACAATCCCTGGCTTTTCTATATGCAAATAATGAAAGGGAAGAAAAATACATTTAAAAATAATCTCTTTCACAATTGTACCTCCAAAAATAAAGTAACATGAAGTCAATTTAACTATAGGAATGAAATATCTATACAAAGAAAAATGGAAAACACTGCATCAAGAAATATAAGATGACAAAAATAAATGGAAATATATACCCTGCTCATGGATTGAGAGGATTAATATTATTACAATGCCATTACTTCCTAAAGCATTGTATAGATTAATGCAATCCCTATAAGAATATTCACGACAGGGGCCAGAGCTATAGCACAGCAGTAAGGCATTTGCCTTGCACGTGGCCAACACAGGGTGGACCCAGGTTCGAATCCCAGCATCCCATAGCCTGCCCAGGAGCGACTTTTGAGCACAGAGCTAGGGATAACTACTGAGTGCTGCCAGGTATGACCCCCCCCATCCCAAACTCCTTTTCTTTTTTTCTTTTTTTTAAACTTGATTGATTGATTGATTGGTCTTTTTTGGAGGGCCACATCCAGTGGCTCTCAGAAGATACTCCTGACTCTGCACTCAGAAATCGAAGATTTGGGGCCCATATGGAATTTCAGGAATCAAACTGGGTCTCTCCCATGTTGGCCACATGCAAGGCAAATGCCTGACAGCTGTGCTATCTCTCCAGCCTCTCATGACATTTTTCACGATGTAGATCAGGCACTCCTGAAATTATATATAAAAAAAAATAAACATGCACGAATAGCTAAAACAATCCTTGGGGAAAAGATGTCTTTCACAACTCTTTTTAAAAGTTGAGAGAATTTGAGTTTCTTAACCCTTCTTACTGTACTATAAAGTAGTAGTCATTAAAACAGCATGGTACTAAAACAAAGAGTCTCTCAGATCAATAAAATAGACTTTAATATTCAGAGATAGACCCACAGATTTACATTCAATTATTTTTAATAAAAGATGAAAAATACAAAGTGGAACAAGAAAAGCCTCTTCAACAAGTGGTGCAGTGAAAATTGGTCAACTGCATGCAAAAAAAGTGAACTTAGACCTCTCCTTAATACCATGCACAAAGGTCAAATTAAAATTGATTAAAGACTTTAATACCAGACCTGAAACCATAAGCTACATAGAGGAAAATGTAATCAAAACACTCCATGACATTGAAGCTAAAAGAACCTTTAATGATAAAATCCTACTGTATAAGAAAGTGAAAAGAAGGATAAATAAATAAGACTACATTAACCTGAGAAACTTTTGCACTTCATAGGAAAAAGTAACTAGGATACAAAGGTTACCCATGGACTGGGAGAAACTATTCACCCAATACCCATAAGATATTAGGTTACACGGCACTTATTGAACTTTGTAAGAAAAAAATTTAACCCCATAAAAAAATGGAGAGACGAGATCAACAGACATTTATTTTCTCAAAGAAGAAAAAATACATATGGTCAAAAGGCACATCAAAAAGTGCTCCACATCACTTACCATCAGGAAGATGCAAGTCACACCATAGAAACTGCACCCATCACAAAGAACAAGAAAGACCAGTGCTATCATGGATATGGGAGAAAGAGAATGTTGATTGGTCCAGCCTTTATGAAAAACAATATGAAATTTACTCAAAAAACTTGAAACTGAGCTCCCTTATGGTCCAGCAACACCACTTCTAGGGATATACCCTAGGAACACAAAAACACATTATAAAAATTCCCACTGCACTCCTATGTTCATCACAGCACAAATTTATCATTTACAATTCCAGACTTACAATTTACTATTTACAATAGCCAGAATCTGGAAATAACCTAGGTGCCCAACAACAGATGAATAGATAAAGAAATTGTGGTCCATCTACACAATGGACTACTATGCAGCTAACAAGAAAAATGAAGTCATGAAATTTGTTTATACATGAATGAACATGGAGATTATTCTGCTAAGTGAAATGAGTCAGAGGAAGAGGGATAGATATAAAATGGGGACATAAGAAAAATAAAAGACAATACAATATTTATATCCAGAGACCATTGAAATTAGGATCAGGAGGATCCTTCCCTAGGAGGAAGTTTTCCACAAAGCAATGAATGCAGTTAGAATCGAAAAGGGTCTACTATGACAATGAGAGTTGGAACTGATCACTCTGGACAATAACTAGATGCTGAAAGGGGATAAAGTGACATGCATGGCACCCTTTCATTAACAATAGTGCAAATCACAGTGGAGGGGGGAGGAAGAGAGATAGAAGCGAAGTGCCTGTTCCAAATCAGGTGAGAGTGGAGGGGTGAGAGGGAAATGGGGGACAATAATGGCAGAAAAGGTGCCCCGGCTAAGAGTGGTGTACATTTTATGACTGAAACCCAACTCTGATCTGTAACCATGATGCCTACATAAAGCAATTTAAAAAAATAAAGAATTGTATATAAAGGCCAGAAATCATAAAATACAAAGAACCAAATAGAGGTCAATGCCCTCAACTTCAGTATCGACATATATTTGAAGACACAGCTCCAACTGAAAAGGAGACTAGAGTCGACATGGAGCGTCACTGAACTAAGAAGGAGGAAAGAAGTGCCCAGAGTAAAAGGTTCAAGCTGAGAATTATCCTTAAGGGTCCAGGAGTTAGTAAAACCTCCTAATTCAAACTTAGTAGTCTTCTTTCTCCAGAGAAGAGCACACAGATCACAGGATGTTCACTGTCTATTAGGTGCAGGGAAGCACAATCATAATCCATGCACTGACCCCCTGCACCCTGCTGAGCTGCATTACTGAGAGGCAAGAAACTTGAAGGGGAGTCAAGTTAGCTTGGGGATGCAAGTTGGACTCAACTCCAGAGAAATCAATGAGTTCTCAGAAAAGGAAGGTTATCACAAGACTTGACAATTCCACTTCTGGAGAGTTTTATGCAAAATACAGAGACAATAGTTATTTTTACTTTGAATTTGGGGGTTAACCCCAGTGGTGCTCAAGACTATTCCTAAATCTGTGCTCTGGAATAACCCCTAGCACTGGTGGTACAAGAGATCAAATTAGGGTAAACCAAAACAGCCGCATATGAGTCAAGTGCCCTCTGCCCTTCAGCATCTCTTAAGTTCCTAGAATCACTGCTTTAGAGGCCTATGATGAGCACATGGTGTCATGGTGGCATCAGACCCAGCAGTCAAGCACTGGTCCACCTAAGAACAAAGGACAGTGTAGTTGTGAAGTGAGCACACAGTACTATGCCAGTCAGCACCAGGCAAGACCAGAACTGCCAATGGTCCTGAGGATATTGTGCTCAGTGAAATGGGTCAGAACCAAGTACGTCATCCCTTCTATACAATACTTCAAGAAAACCAGACAAATGTTGAAGCAAATAAAGCTAGAGCAAGCCTCATACTTGCAGAATTTAGCACTAATAAAACTGATGAAAAACTCTGAGAATTGGAAGGACTTGGTTGTCTTACCCCCAAGGGTTGGGAGAACTCAGGTTTACTATCTTTTAGAATTGAGGAGACTTGGACTTATTAACCCTTAGGGTTGATAGGACTCAGGTCTATTGCCCAAAGAGCTGAGAGAATAGGACTTATTACTCTGAGACTTGGGAAAACTTAGGTTTGGTCCCTTGATATTTGAGAGATTACAGGTCTATAGACTTCGAGACTTGGATGGACTCAGGTTTATTATTATAAGAGTTGGGAAAACTTGGGTTTATTACCGCCCAAGAATTGGGAGAACTCAGGTTTATTACCCTGAGAGTTGGAAAGACTTGGGTTTATTGTCCCAAGAGTTTGAATGACTCAGATTTATTACCCTGAGAGTTGGGAGGATTTGGTTTTATTACCTGAAAGGTTGAAAGGACTGTTTATTACCCAGAGAGCTGAGATTCTGCATTAAAATCTGGGCCTCTAAATGAGATCAGTTTTATTTTAGAGGGTATCTAATGGGGAGATGGTGTCAGGCAACTGGTCGAGGACACAGCAACAGACATTTTCAAGCATGTCCTCTGTAGAGCCAGGACAAGACCACCTGCAGGTCATGACCATGTTGGACCTAGATTCTGTCATCATAAAATATGGCCTCAGGGTAGACAGACCAGTGTATTTAGTGTAATTAGTGAGCCCCTTTGTGTCCTCAGCTGCCACTGGAAGCTCCTGCTCCTTTGGATTAATCTGTGTGAAATGTGGGCAGGGATCAACTTTTCTCATCAGTACTGAATGACCAATCTGATGGTGATTAAGAGCAGAAAGGGATTGAGTCAGGGAAGTGTGTCAGTGGTGTGGTCTGGGACTGGACCTAAGTGGTCATTGTCTTTCTGTTTAGTCTCATGGATCTATAATGAATACTTGGAGCCCTCAATGGGGGAAGCAATGCTGCTGTCAAAAGCCAAAAATTAGCCATAAGTCAAGATCAAGGCCAACTCCAGTTGCAGGGAACATCCAAAAATCCCTCTCTGCTTTACAGTAGATCTGTGAAAGAGCCACATTTGCTGTTTATTATTTCATTGAAAATGAAGAAAGATGAATGTGCACCTTTCAGATATTCATAAATGGAATCCTTGAGCTATAGCTAAATGAGGTGCAGAAGCCCCCGCAACAAGGATGCCATGTACAGAGCCCATGGTTCGGGAGTCATTTGTGGATGTGAGTCTGAAGACAGGAAAGTCTCAAATCCTCTACTTGATGGGGAAGAGCACTTAGATGTTATGCTAGGAAAGTGGGTTTCATAGCCCTCCCCTCCCCAGATGGGAAGAATTTGTGAAGATAATGCTTTCCCACTTGGGTATGTCCTGTGCTTTGGAACCACATTAAGGCAAACCTCTACCACTGAACTTTCGGATCTCAAGGAGTTTCATTTAGGTGCACTAGAGTTACAGGAGACAGGAAACCATTTCTAATGGAAGAAGGAAGCAGAAGGACTAATTGGAGTTAAAGTACAAGAAGATATGTTCTTTTGCTGGTGCCTTTCTTGGAACTGGCACAAATTTGTCAGCTGGTCTGACCCATGGGTAGACTGTGCCCCTTACAGAGGATACTCCCCACAATAATAAACCTGGGCCAGTGAAATGGCCAGATTTCTGGCCCCACCTGTGCTCTCCGTTAGATCTGCAGCTTTAGACCTCATTATTTATGTCGAGACTAGCTCTGACCTGGTGCACAACTGTATTTGGTGCACTGAGACTTACCCATGTATGGCAAGGGACTATGGTAATGTGGAGGCTAGACTTTCTCTAAAGAATGCTGCTATGCCCTAATTATGCTAACAATGTTGTAAACATAATCAGAATCCTGTCACAAGCATACAAACTAGCCAGTTGTGTAGCAGAGGCAGCTCTGAAATGTGCATAGGGTTTGTAATTGCTCATGTGATCTAGCTCCTCCCATCACAAGTCCTGGAGGCTAATGGACATTGAAAAGAGCTCTCTAAACTCTGGCCTCCATCATGAGTGTTCCTATTCTCCCCATGACTGTCAGTTTCCTGAAAAACCACTATAAAATGTGTGAGATGTGACATTTGTCTCTGCTGGGCATTAGCCCAAACCTGACACACTTTCTGAAGCTCTTCTCTAGCCCATGTTGGTGTGCACCCTCCCAAACTTAAATTTTTTTATGTCAATAAATCCTTTTCATACCTTTCCTTCTCCCACTTTCCCATCCTCTCTCCTACACCACACCTGGCAACATTCAGGGATCATTCCTAGTGGGCCCCAGGGAATATTATGTAAGGCTGGGGATTGAACCCAGGTCAGCTATAAGCAATGCCCTCTCTACTGTATTCTTGCTCCAGTATTCAAACCCTCTTTTGTAGTCAGCTGTTTTTATGCTCTTTCTGGGATAAAAAATAGAGATGAACTGCAAAATATTTATGAATCATCACACTAATATCGTCTTTTGAATCTCAAACAAGGAGCTATTGTTGGAATAGGATTTCATTGGTGAGTCTAGATAATCAAATTAGAAATCTGACTGTTTACAAACATTCGTTTTTATCAATTTTATTACAGCCTTTATTGAGTTTTGACAAATTATCCTCAGCTCACAATGATAGTTGATACTATGAAAATAACTGTTAGACCCACAGTAGTACTTCTTTTTCAGATGCATTTGAAAAAGGTTCTAGCTATTATTCCATATTTTTGATTCTTATATATAAGGTCTTGAGACATATTCATCAGATAAATTATCTTTAGTTGTTTTTCATGAAAAATATGTTTTTTTCCTCATCATAAGCAGAAAACGATGAAAATTACCGTCTTTAACTTTCAAGTTCTTGGGAGCTGATGCGAAATTGCCAAATCAAATGAAGCAATTTTAGACACTGTGAAATGACTGATGTTCTAATTTCTATCATCAGGGCTGTGTGCACACAAATTCCTCAGTTTTAACCTGGTCTCATTCTTGTGGTTCTTCTTCCCTCTTCAGGCAATAGTCAGCAGCACTGTTGAACAGGTAAAGCCTAGGATTTAACTCAAGTTGAGCCTCATTCAATCTACCAGGCCCTCTACTCTTTGCTCGCTTTGCTCAAATTGCTTTGGTTTTGACTCATTCTAAAACCCATGAGCTTCTCAGATTGGCGCTTACTCAAGTGTAGTTCAATGCATCTTATAGATTTTCCAACTTCTAAGTGTCAGAGATAGAGAAGCAGAACCCTAACCTTCCCCCTCCACAATCCTGGTGCTCCAGGCCCCCCTAATGCACAGCCCTGTCCAAGGGAGCCCTGCAAGCTTAGAGAAAGCTTAGAGAAAGGCCACTGTCCCTTGTGTAGGTTCAGGGTTTAGCCTGTCATGGCCTGCTGTGCTACAAAGCCCCTTTCCACCACTCCATACTTCTACTGGATCATGGCATAACCCTATAGTTCTCTCATGTTTTCCTCCTGCTCTGACCTGCTATCATGTCACATTGCAAAGTGGCTTTCACCACCCACAGACCACCTTTACCCCCCAGTGCTCCACATCTTATCTTGTCAGTCTCCAGGCACTTGCTCCCAACTCTCAAGTTGGGAACGCTCAACTTCCTAACCTTGGAAAGTTCTCGAGGTTGAGTGTTATGCACCAGCCCTCAGGCCTGGTTTGCAAAAATCCCATCCTCAGACCTCATCCCCCCACATTCCCCACTGATACTTTGTGGGTATGATGGAAGGGTTTCCTGTGGGGCCTTTCCTTTCCTTTCAGAGTATGTGGGCAGCCACATGAGCAGCCATGTGAGGGATTAATAAAGAGGTCACATGAGAGGCCACATGTGAGGCCACTCAGGAGATCATGCAGGATGGCAACATTGCAGTGGTATGACTCGCTGGGTGCCCATGTGATGAAGACGAAAGTGCCTGTGCACTTTGTGACCTGCCTTTGCTTATTGACACTGTGAGTGGGTGCAGAGGTACAGAAATCAGGAGATACTTTCTACCCCAAGGAATAAGCCTGTGATGCTAGAAGGCTGACTGGAGATGAAAGGCTTGCATATGTGGAATTTATGACAGGCACAGAATAAAGAGCATCTAGAGGCTTACACAGTAAGGTTTTGACCCCCAACATTGAATAACAAATATCATTCGTGTCACCTTTCATGCTCCCTGAACCTTGGATGGGTCAGAATGCAGAGCCTCCAGAGAAGGTGTCTGCTGTCCCCCACTCCACCCCCACTTGGGAGATGTGCAGCAAAGTTCCCAGGTTTCCTTTCCTGAGTGGTGATTCTCAGGTGTGTATAAGATGAAACTGTCTGGTACCACCTGTGATGAGACGTTCTTTGGGAGTTGGGTTGAGGTTTGGTTATTCCGCAGTTCCCAAAAGGAAAAGGAATATCTTATAGCTCCTATCCAGGGAGGACAGGAGAAGATAGTTCTTTAACAGTTCTCTGCAATAAGTAATCCACATAGATATGAAGGATATAGCAGGCAAGAAAACTCACACTGCAAGCTGTTCACCCACAAGCCAGTCGCTCCAACACACAGAACCACAGCCTAGATGACAGCTCCAGCCAAGCTCTCCTGTCTTCCATATACTGAAATCCAATTCAAGCTCCTCTCCAAGGGGAGTGAGAAAAAAAAAAAACAGATGAAAGGCAATGGGAAAACAAGACCAACAGAAAATAATTAAGATACAAATGAGAAATATTGGATACAAATGGGAACTATTTCAGAGGTCTCCATTTCCTTCACCACCTCCGCCAGGATCATCAAACTCTGCATTTTGAGCATCAGTGAAAAGGACAGCCACAAGAAGGTCATGGGAATGGTACTCTCAGCAGTGCTTATCTGGAGAGCCAAAGGTTTTATTTTTAAGGCTTTAACACTAGTCCGTATTTTGGAAGGATTTTAAATGCCATTCTGATGATCCTAAATATCAAACTCTCATCTTAAGAAAGACCATGCTAAGCCCTGACAGACATTCACCCAGAGACCCATGAATACTTTGTCTCAAGAAGCATGGACCCAACCTGCAAGAACCAATCCTTCTGTGAGTACAGCAGGTCAGGGGCACATCGACAGTGGATGGTGCACTCTGGAAGCAGGTTGCCTGGGAGACCAGACATCACCTCTCAGTAGAAGTATTTTGTTTGTGACACAGAAAAGGAGCCAGTATCTAGGTCCTTTGGGAGACTGATGGCTGCAAATATAGAGCAGAACTGTGGGCTGGAGCAGGCATCTAGCTCTATCCAGAAAGTGCCCCAACCTGGTTCCAGAAACCTGACCACAAGATGAGGACTTGGAGCAATTGTGGCATCTTTTCTGGTACAACCACACCAGAAATCCACATGACCCATAGACACTTCACATCAATCTCACATAGTCATGAAAACAGTCACTTCCATGGTCTTTCCTATTATTTGTTGATTTCCTGAGAATAACATTCTCACAATATTTATACAATGAAATGTATGTAGATGTTAGAACTGTTAGTTACTTTGCTGAATTCTATTTAACTAATTCTACATAATTTCACATCAGTCTGATAACCCGGATCCTTTCCCATATGCTTCATCCTCTTCCCATATGTCAGAACTGGTATATCCTGCCAATGTTTACAGATAGCAGGTTGAGACTCTGCTCTCCTAGGAAGTGAGGAGGAAGCATTCGTGGCTTCAGACATGACATGGTTGGGAAATGACCATATGTGTGGTGACCTGAGGGACACTCCAGGCTTGCAGACTCATAGGAAAGCCAAGCCATGATCTTGGCTGTGGTAACTTCATGATATGTCAGGATTCAAGTCAAGATAATTTGGGACACTGTAGCACTCTGAGTTATGTGCTCAGCTCTGGACTCTGGACCAAGCCCAGCTCTGGGCTCAGTAGACTAGACACTAGGCTCTGGACTCAGTTCTGAGTTATGAACTCTGAGTTCTGAGCTGTGGATTCTAAGCTCTTCTCTGGATTCTGGACTAAGTACTGAGCTCTGGATTCAGCTCTGAGTCCTGGACTTTGGGTTCTGGACTCTGGGATCACTTCCGGGTTCTGGGCTCCAAATTAGGCACCAGACTCTGAAATCAGTTCTGATTTCTGCTCTGGGCTTTGAGATCTTGAGTAAGTTCTGGGCTCTGGACTCAGCTCTGATCTCTGAGCTTTGGCTCTGAGCCCTGGGACCTGGCACCAGTGCAGCAAGTGACAAATGCTCAAGTGCTCTGGAAACAAGAAGTGACTGTGTTGTAACTATTTCATGGCCCCATGATTTTTTGTTTTTGTTTTTAGGGACAAGTGCTCAGTGCCATCCTAGGCTGACCTTTGAGCCTCCTGGCTGAGGGAGGGGGCAGTGTTGTTCATTTCTTTCTGCTCAGCTGCTCTACAAGCTACACTTAAAGCTGGTGGCATGTGGTCCTCAGGAGTTTCATCTCAAGGCCATGGTGTTGGTGGCCAGAGATAGAAGACTCCTCCAGGGCACTTGGTGCTTTTCTTGAGAATCTGCAGATTGTGGCACTGGAATTATGGCAGCAATGGCACCTCATCAGATAGCTGAATGGAAAGATGTAGTGAGTTCAAGGCACAGGGACATATAACAGTTCCCATAAATAGTTCTCAGTGCCATTTAGTCGTTGGACACATCTCAGGCTGGAGGTGGTTGCTAGTCCTGGCCTTCCACCCTGAGGCCCTTTATTCTCACCAGTACCATGTGAGAAGTAATGCTCACTTACATACCTGTCAACACGTAGTGACTTTACGCTCACACACTTGTAAATGATAGCTCAGATGCCTGCACAAACATGTCCATGCTCTACACTAACATGACTTACACACCCATACTTACATGCATGCACCTGCACATATTTATTCCTATGTATTCACTTGCACACACTTACAGACACAGTCTCACATGTTCACTCATACACACAAGCTCACTGACATGCACACAAGCGTCTATGCCCTCACACACAACCATGCTCACATACATATCCAGACTCACCTGCCCATGCTCATTTAAAATACATTTACACATGCACAAATTAATACCTGCATGTGATCATATGTATTTAGATACTCACACGCCTACACATGAACATCCATGTGTATACACACCTGTGAATATTTCCATATACTCAGAACAAGTGCAAATATGGAATGAATTCACAGAAAATCTCGTCTTCCTAGAAGTTTCTCGAATCTTCAATCATCAAGGAAGAGACACAGAGACATCTGAGGAAACAAAACTGCAAGAAAAAAAAAGCAATTTTCATAATGCTCAGGACTCTGCCCACTCTGAGAAGGCCCTTATACCAAGTGTGCGATAAGAGAACCAAGTGTCTGGTCAACAAAGCAGGGAAGAGCTAAGCACACAGGCTGCCAGATCCATGACTGAAAACCATGAACCTCATCCTACCAAATCAAATCACTTGGGTCCTACTGCTGCGGGCAGGAAAGCTCTGAGTACAGACTCCAGTCTTGTTGCCTGGATGTGCCTTGACAACTGCAGGGCTCTCTAGTAGCCTAAGACATAGGAAGTGGGTCAGGATAACTGCAAGACCCTCATGAATTTCTGACTCCGGTGGCCCAGGTCACCCCTGGCAGGGCCACAGCAGCACCACAGCCTCAGGACTGACACTGACACATTTATTTAAATAATGATATAAGAGAAGGAACAGGAAGAAGATGCAGCAATGCAGCAGAGGGAGAAAGATCAGAGACATCATGGATACAGAGGCTGTTTAGCTTAGAAGCCATGCATGGTGGTTAGGGCCTTTTAATAAAGCTGGATCAATCCTAAAATAAAAGATAAATAATGAAATAAACTCTTAATCTTTGGACTTTTGTATGCAAATCTTTCATACAATACTCAAAAACCTACCAGCTCAGGAAAATCTACTTTTGAAGTAATAGTGATGTCTACAGAGTGGCCTGGCATGCCTTGTGCTGTGGTATGTCAACATGGACTGGCCATGTGGTGCAGAGTTGAGCACAGAAAGAACCATGTGGCTGTCATGGAACTGGCACTGGAGCTCTAGAGATAACAATAGGTACAAAGGGGAGATGTGTGGACAGTAATGGAGACAGAAGACATGTATGGAAAGTGTGATGAGACTGAAGGGAGATGTGTGTGTAGACAATAACATTAAAGAGTTATGTGTGGAAAGATGTGTGGAGAATGCAATGAGGGTATAGGGGAATCATGGATGGAGAGAGTAACAGAGATAGAATTATAGAGATGGAGGCTGCCATGTGTGTAGAAGGAAGGAGTGCTGAAGTGAGGTGAAGTCTCTAGGAGAAGTACCTGTCCATTAGTCCATAGAGCTGGGCTCTAGGGTCTGCAATGGTAGCCTCATCCTCTGCTCCAGGTGCTCCAATGTCAGGGTCAATCATGAGCAGTGGAACAGTTTCTTCACATTCCTGCCAGATGATACAGGAGAGAGGAGCCCAGTGGGAGGACTACAGGCAGACCCTTAATTCCCTAGGTGATGCTGACACAAGAGACACTTAAGTAAAGAGAGAAAAGCCCAAAACTTAGCAGCTTAAAGAATCTGAGAGAAGAAGCTCAGACCATAACACAACCAGGTATTGTGGCAGCTGTGGAACTTGACCAAACAATCCAAGGAGAAATGGCAGAGATGTGGGAGAATGCATCTGCCATGTCTAAGAGGGGTCTATCCCTGGTAGCATGTGACACCCAGATATAGGAGGTAGATCCTCGATGATTTTACACATCAAGAATGAAATGTGGCCCAACTTTTTCATGTGTGGTCTATTCAAGGACTTAAAAACACTATCTCAGAAATTCGGCTGCTCCCATGATACTGTAACCCTGCATGCCACAGGTGGGTGCCTACTGCAGGAACTTGACAGGTACAGACAGAAAACAAGGGAACAATCACAGCTTTGAAGGATAAGAAGCTGACTCCTGCCATTTCAGCAACATGGTGGATTTCAAGGTACTGAGTGGCAGAGACAAAGTGGAATGAGAAAGATCATTGCTAGATGGGCATCAACTTATGTGGAAGTCAAACTAATGCACAAATAGAACTCTGAGAGACATAGTGGCCCAAGGACAAGGATGTTGTGCATGACATGGGCAAATAAGGTGAGAGTTATTTGGTAATGGAGGGGAAAAGCTTTGCTGGGGATGGTAACATCATGCATTAAAGTGTAGGTGTCAAAGTTGTAGTGCTATTCCCTAAAACTTAAAAAACGTCATCAAGTCTGGTTATAGCAAGCTTTACAAAATGTTCACTTACTTTGATCTTCTCCTTTCTGCAAAGATTCAGAGTTATCAGAGTGGTAGTTTACTTATTGGAAGGAAAGTCTAGATATTTAATAAAAGGAGACAAAGAATAAACCAATTCTTAGCACTTTTGAAACTATATGTAAGGTGCTTTATTATTCTAGTAGAAAGTAAAGGTGTGCAACAAAAATGAGACAGCAGTTTATTTCAACTAAATATATTTCTCTGGTGAAAAGCAATAAAAGTTGTTTTTAACTATAAAGTTATGAAACATTTTGAACCATTAGTGAAACTTTGGAGAAATCTTTCTTCATCTGAAGATCTGTATAAAATGGCAGATTTTGTAACCTTTATAAATACAGTCCTCACTGCAGCTAGGGAATATGCTAGATTCATCCATTAGACATTTCATCCACCTCCAAGGTTTTATAACCTTGTGATTTCGAAATCACTTTTATCTAATCAGCATTTCTTATGTCAACGTTTTACAAATTATATTCCAATTTTTCCAAGAAACGTTAGAAATAGCATTCCTGGCTTGTTGGATAGACATTATCTACTATTTATTCCATAGAAGTATGAGGATAAGTCCCACACATTTATATAAGCTGACTGGTATTTCTAAAATTAAAATAAATTCAGGGCCAAAGTGATAACACAGTGGTAGGGCATTTGCCTTGCATTTTGGCCAACCGAGAATAGACCTTGGTTTGAACCCTGGCATCACATATGGTCCCCAAAGCCAGGAGCAATTTCTGAGTGTATAGTCAGAAGTAACCCCTGAGTGTCACCTGCTGTGGCTTCCCCAATACCCCTAAAAAATTAAAATAAATTCTGCTACAGACAATCTCTCACTTGGCCTATGACAGCAGCATTGCTTCCCCCATTGAGGGTTCCAACTGTTCATTATAGATCCATGAGTCTAAACAGAAAGACAATGACCACTTAGGTCCAGTCCCAGACCACACCACTGACACACTTCCCTGACTCAATCCCTTTCTGCTCTTAATCACCATCAGATTGGTCATTCAGTACTGATGAGAAAAGTTGATCCCTGCTCACATTTCACACAGATTAATCCAAAAGAGCAGGAGCTTCCAGTGGCAGCTGAGGACACAAAGGGGCTCACTAATTACACTAAATACACTGGTCTGTCTACCCTGAGGGCCATATTTTATGATGACAAAATCTAGGTCCAACATGGTCATGACCTGCAGGTGGTCTTGTCCTGGCTCTACAGAGGACATGCTTGAAAATGTCTGTTGCTGTGTCCTCGACCAGTGACTAGAATGTAACAGATACATAAAATCAGCAGAGGAAATATTTAAAGGTAGGATGTTAAGACTGAATATGGGAAAGTCAATTAGCAAAACAAAATTCACAGCAAAAAGCTTAAGTGAAATAGAGTCTAAAAAACAATGACATAGTAAAGGCAATAAATGCATCAAAGTTTTGAAAGGGAAGCAGAGAAAAAATCAGTCTTTATTAATAAACTGATGGATATATAGCTTTGTGAAGAGACAGTGGAGTCATCTTGAAATGAAGTCAGGAACATCCCAGAGAAATTATATTAGCTGTCACATTTGAAAAGGATCAGAGAGACACTTTTGAAATAAGTCAAAAGTAATTTTCTTAAACCATCAGGCCAGAGTTATTGGAGAAGTGATCTGGCTTGTGACTAGAGACTTTTTTGGAGAACGGACATAGTTCCAATCTGTTCTTTTTTAGGATACCAGTAACCAATTTTGCATACAAGCATGTTTCCAATAATCAACTATCTTTTTTCGCAACTTACTTTAAACTTATTTCCTCTCATGAAAACTGCTGCTGTTCCTGCTGCTTCCGTGAGGAATGTTTTAGGCTTTCTACCTGAATCTTTCCTCCCTGACTTGCAATGTTTCGCGATTCCACTTGGTCTTTTTAAATTGCCTCCGATAGAATTAGAACTTAAAAAACCACCTCTGCTTGAAAATCTGCTTGAAATTAAGCATAACCTGAATAATCCTAAAAACATTGTTTCCTGAATTTCTAAGGCAACTATGTTATAACTGATATAGCCAATAGTGAAATAACTCAAGGGGAGTAGAGTGTGCCATGAGGGCAGGTGGGAAAGAGGGGCACTAAGAGGTGGAGGGATGGGGGGGGCAGGAGAAATGGGGGGAAGGGAAGAAGTTGGAGAGGAGAGTGGTAGAGATACAGAGCTGGAAGGATGCAGAGAACTAGAGAGACTCATCTTAGTGAAAGAAGCAGAGAATCTTAAAATGCTAGTAGGAGTGAGAGGCAAAAGCAACAGGTCTCTGGCTTGTACGTGACTGGGAATACGGGGGACAGTTTACTACATAGGGTGAAGGTGAGAATAGAAGTGGGTCCTGGCCCTTGGCGGAAGTGGGAGTGAAGGATCCCTCTCTTATATAGAATTTGAGGGAAGGAAGAGAGAAAAAGAAAAGGTTGGTTGTTCCAAAGTCAGGATGGCGAGAAAAGGGGAAATTTTGTTTCTTTGATGTCGTCATTTCAAATAGAAGGAAAGATCCCACATTGGTATTTATTTTCTCCCCTGTGGTTACACTTTCTAAATATGAAAACTTAGAGTTTAGGCTCAGAAGAGGTCCCAGCCACTCAGTAAGGACATTAGATTCAAAGCATCCTGCTTTGCAGATTACTCTTAATGAAGCCGAAAGACATCCTGGCTCCAGGAGAGGTCTGTTCTCATCAAACTCAATTTGTTTCAAACCAGCCAAGAGGTGAAAAAAGGTTAAATGCCGTGGTTAAAAATAGAATTCAATTTTGATCCCTCAAAATGGATATGTTCATACCCAGGAGAACAGAAAAGTTCTCAGAGAATACATCAGTAGCCAGCCGCAGCTTCCCTGTCAGGTCCCTTATGACGAGATGGGCTACATGAGCTGTATCCTTCTGAGTGTTGGTTCAGTATTGTTGGCCAGAAGCTTCGTGGGTTTCTCAGACTTGGAATCAGCTGTTTTCATGGGCACCTTTACAGCAATCCAGTCTCTGGTCTCACTTAAGTCTGCAAACATTGAATTCTAAAGGGTCGCCCCAAAGTCTTATATCCTATAGGCTTTCATGGAAGTTTGTTGAGTTTGTCCCTAAAGCATTATGTATACATGTCAAGGCTCCTGTGTTCTTCTAAGGTGGAATATTAGATATATAAGCACTAGAATTTTCCTTCTTAACATAGAATCACACTTGACTTCAAGGGCTGACAGGGAGCTATCTACAGACTAGGTGCATTCTAGAACGAGTTTCAATTCCATTGAGCAGAGGACATGTGTGTGTTCATGTGCATGTATGTGTGTTTTGCATATGTGTAACATTTCACAGTCTCCGCTCACCAACAACATTCTGAAATCAGAACTCAAACAGAGAATGGCAGTTGCTTTTGTTTTGATCATCACACCTTATGCCAGAAATAAATGTTCACTCTGACTCCCAATTCGAAAGGCTGTCAGTGGACAGAACTATGATTTTCTCTCTGCAGCGCATTTACTTCATTATTCATTCTTCAGAAGCCACTTTTCTAGAGTTCTGTGGTCTCTTTGCTGGTGTCACCTCTAGGGGACCTTACTTGTAGTCACTCCACTTCCCCACACGAGAACAGAGAATATTTCAGCAGCTCCATGTTAGTTTTGACTGGTTACTGGTGGTGTGCTACAGTTAGTCAGAAACAATTTATGCTTCTTATAAAAAAGAACATTGACTATTATTGAAATCCATTTATACCGCTTTCATTTTTCCAATATGGGAAAACAAAGCTTCATTAGTTGCTCAGTGAATAAAGTATTGAAATGATTTTGCTGAAAATGATGCTGTTTATAGAATAATTATATTCCAGCCAGAAATACTGCTGGGGCACTTGCTAACTTAACTAAGAAAGTAGACGATAAACAAAACACCCTCAGATTGCTCCTTACCCACGACTGTCTTTTTGAGATTTATTTTCTAATTCCATTGATTATAAATCCCAGGCAGACAGCACCATCTCTGTTTCCAGGCTCCACTGCAGAGTCAGCCCCACTCTGATGAGTCTCCAGAGCAAGTCCCCTTGTGCCCTCACTCAGCACAGCACCAAGAGCTGAGACATTAAAGCGCAGCCACAACCTTCAGGTTGTGAAGGAAGTTGATCTGTGGCAGCTGGTGGCTTTAAGGCAAACTGAGAGGTCTCATTTTTCTTTATTTCTCTGAAAGAAAACACTGAATTTGCTTCCATTTCTCTCCAGGGAACACCTGAGAATATTGGCCACATCGATAAGGGCAAAACCTACCACATCATTCAACTGTCTGACTGGTTATCCTATGTGTGAGCAACTCAGGGTCAGCATCTCATAGGGTGCCTGGAAAGTAACCAGGAACCAGGAGATACCAATGCTACTGGGGTTAAGGGGATGGTGGCAACCTAAGAAAAGCTGGTCACTGAGAAGATTGTGGACTGCCCAGAGATGAGCAGGAGCAGAGGGTTGAGGCTGCTAGCAGGCTGGACCTAGGTGGGGTTTCTCTGCATCCCTAGGGATTCAGGGACAGCCCTCTTGTTCCATAGTGGTCTGTGTAGGGGCATAGACACTTCTATGGAGTCCGCAGTCTTCCTGTCCCCAGGAACCTCATCAGACCCAACATGGCGCCCAGAAAGGTAGGAGGAGAGCAGGCCTTGAGCTCACCATGGGGGAAGTTACTCACAATAATGAAACTAAGGCAGACTTGAACCCAAGTGGCATGTGACACTGTTTCATCTGGATGTAAGTTGACTCATGAATAAGATCCAAAGCATTGGGCAGGACAAGGAAGAGAAATCAGTGCCACCAGCCTGCAGATTGACAGGACAGATTCTGGGTCAGTGGGACTGTGGGTTCCCAAAACACTGGAAATTTCTGATATTGTAGTTTTCTACAAGCTCATCCTCTCTTGGGGAGGTGATTTGATTACTGCCATCTTGAGCACTTTATTCTACATCAGTGGAAAAATCCATGGCCAGCACTTAGGGTCTCCCCTATCTCCCTTCATTTGGAACCTGGAAACTTGCTAGAGAATCAGAGACCAGTCACCTCACAAAGCCTCTGGTTGACATCTGCATAGAACTATGACCTGCAAGTCCCAGTCTTCAGAGGGGATCCCACACTGCTCTCTGATGTAGCCCATCATTGAGCAAATACCACTGGTAGGCCAGGTAGGGATGTGATAAGCTAAACCTTGCAGGGGGCCTTGTAGAACAATCTTCTACAGGTTTGGTGGGGGGACTCCATACAGGGGCTGCATAGCCACATTGGGTGTTTCCCAAACCCTCTGGTTTGCAGAGTGAATCAGTCCTTGGGTTTCAGGAAGGTCCATTTCTACTTGATTACGGAAGTGTCTGGGGTTTACCTTCAAGACATCAATTAATAAAAATAAATAAATAAAATACATTTATTTCAACATTAAAAATATATCAATTAATTGACTCGAAGAGTTTTGGTTTGTAAACACCTCAGTGAAACAGTCAAGGAAATGATTCTGATGGAGTTGGATGAGTTCATATAACAATTTAAATATTAACTTTTTTCCATTTCGGGGCCTCTGAGCAAAAGCTAAAGGTGTGACCAGTTTTTCTCACATGGAGCTGGACATCAGCACATATTTGAGCAAGACAGCTCCTCCATTCTCATCAGGCAAGCATTGGGGGAATCAGACGACAATTTTTTTCATAAGACAATTTTAATTAATGGGCTCACTCAGCCATGGAATAAATGTTTTTGCTGTGGCTTACAAACATCTCAGCTGAGTCAGGAGGATCATAGCAAACACCTTGTTCTCTCTGAAGAAAATTCTGTTCTTATGGACAAAGGTAACATTTCTTAGCACATGCACTAAATAGAAAAATATTAGCAAGGATATGTGACAACCCTGAAATGTCTACAATTTTCATGGGGAAAATATGGGAAAGTTATTTTGACTTTGTATGTGAAATTGAATCTAAACAAATCTGTGCCTCTCATTTTCCTATGACAGTGTTTTATTGCTCTGCTTTCCAAGTTTAAAAATAATTGCTTTTAAATATGCCAGCACTTAATCTTGTTTACATAACAACCTAAAATCGTCTTTGAAACAGTATTTTTGTCTAAAAAAATGTATATCTTCTTCCCAAAATACCCCCAAATTAAGGGGCTAGAAAGGCTAATAAGAAGTTGACACAGGCTTTGATAAAGGCGCCAGAGATGTCCAGATGAAGAAGCATCCACCTAGTTGCCCATCATTGCCCATCAATTACAACAGAGCAGTTTTGGGAGGTGCAGAGTGTTGAGGGAGAGACAGTTGCTCCTGCTGTGCCTGGAGCTCAGGCGTCTGGGCTGTGACTCAGCCTTATTCCTGCCTCTGAGGCTCAGAACTGCCATGTTCGCACACAAAGAACTCTGAGTGGCCAGTTAGAATATTTTATGTTTGACTTTTCTAAGTGATACTTACTGTACTAGACTAATTTCATAACATTCTGGCAGGTTTACAAAAATTGTTTTTGACTTTTAAGTCATTATAATTTTAGGAAGAGGACATAGTTCTCTTATCTTTGCAGTACATTGAATCACTATCAACTGGATCAGATGCCTCTGAATACTGCCGGGTATAGTTCTGGGGGCCACCAAAAATCACACTCAGGGTAGCAGACCATCAGGCTTTCACCTCTGAGTTGAGAATTATAGAAAGTGGTCCCTATACAAATAAGATGAAACAAAAAAAAAAAGGAAAGAAATAAAGTATTTTCAATAAATCATGCTGAGAGAACTGGACAGGCAGATGCAAAAGAATAAAACTAATTTACCCAACCCCATAACAAAATAGACTCAAGATTTCATAAGACATGAAGCCATAAAATGTTATGCCTTTTTATAAAAGAAAACATCTGGGGGGAGGACAAAGCGGTGGCACAGAGGTAAGATATCTGCCTTGCCAGCACTAGCCTAGGTCAAACCACTGTTCGATCCCCTGGCGTCCCATATGGTTCCCTGCGTCCCATATGGTCCCCCAAGCCAGCAATGATTTCTGAGCACATAGCCAGGAGTAACCTCTGAGTGTCACCATATGTGGCCCCCAAAACAAAAAACAAAAAACCATCTTGGTGAGAGATCCTAAGAGGTGTGTCTGGGGACAGCCACAACAAAGGAAACAAGAGCCAAAACAGTACCTAAGGGCACTGATAAAGTTTACATCAACATAAAAAGTTGCCTGCAGAATGGGAGTTGCATCAGCAAAACTCACCCATCTGTGGCATTTAAGAAAAATAAAAGACAGTATGATAATGATACTCAGAAAAAATAGAGATGAGGCTAGAAAGACCAGCCCATGATATGAAGCTTACCACAAAGAGTGGTGTGTGCAGTTAGAAAAATAACTGCACGTACAATTACCGTGACAATGATAGTGAAAGAGAAATAAAATGCCTGTCTTGAAAATAGGCAGGGGGTGAGGAAGAGGGAAATGAGGAACATTGGTGGTGGGAAGGTTACACTGGTGAAGGGTAGTGTATAACCGATGACTGGTAGTGTAAAATTGGTGATGGAAACCCAACTATGAACATTATTGTAATCATTGTGCTTAAATAAAAATATTATTATTAATTAAAAAAGAAACTGGTATGTCTACACAATAGAATACTATGCAGCCAAAAACACTTATGATCCAAAGTATACCCAAAGCTCAAAAGCACCTTGTCAACCACAGCTGTAGAGAGATGTGAGTAAACATTCACAGGACACAGAGGGGGCCAATGATAGAACTTCCTCGTCTCTAGTTGAGATATGAATCAGCATCAGCAGACTCCACCTCTGATCATGGCAGAGAAAAGGAAGGACATGGACTCAATGAGAAGAAAGCTTCAAGTACGGATGCCTGAAAGTGACTGATATGGCCATGATGGAAAATGGGTAACTTAGCATAATTGACACACTTGTCCCTCATCTGGATCCCCTGATACACACAAAAACACCAACATGAAGAAGTATGTGAGCACTGTCAGATCATTGCTAACAGGTCTGAGATCTGGAAACAACCAGGTGCCCAGGGATGGACACATAGCAAAGAAGGGGTGTACGCAGCCAAATGCCATATGGTTGCCAATGAAAGTAGTCAGAAAGGAGCTCAGGAAGTCTGTGTGTTGAGGAGGCAGACACAAGCACCTCCTCAAAGGCTTATTAGGTAAATCAACTAAGCAAAATACATACTGAAATCGGGGTGGAGAAACCCTGTATCTCCTAGGCCAAGGGAATTCCCTCTGTAATATCCCCAATAGTTACTGTGCCTATGCATGGAGAAAAAGAGAAAAAAAAAGCACACAATAATCATTTTTCCACATATATATTTATTGATTGATCAATTTTTATTGACGTCTTTATTTTGGTGTAGATATTGAAGTTGATGTCTCCAATTTTACTTTATTTTATTTTATCTTTCTCTCTCTCTTTTTTTTTTTTTTTTTTGTACTCCGGCATGATTTGATTTCAGAACAGAGACTATTGTGTGGTGCTTGTCTTTATTGCTGTAGTGCTCACTGGATATTTAATTTGATATTTCTTTCTGTATTGAGATGGTGTTTCAATTACCTTTTTCATGTCCTCTCTCAAACTGAGGTTCATAGCCTCTAGAAAGACTCCACCCATTTTCAGCATATTTGATTTTTTTATTTTATTTTTTTCTTATTTTTTACCCCATTCTATTGCTTTTCTTTCCTTCAAACAAAACCACATAACTCGAATTATTGAGCTCCACCTCCCAAATAGAGGGGGAAACAAGGGAGGATACCAGGACCAAACAGATATATGATCACTAATAGTAAGCTAGACAAAGAGGGGACCACCTACTCTAGCAGCCCGGGGGGTGATGGTGGGGGATATGGGTTTCAGGAAGGGAACAGGGATGGGGATAGGACAAATTTGGTGATGGGTATTCCCCTGATTCAATGTTTTTTTTTGGTTTTTTTTTTAACACCACCCACCACCAGTGCACCATTCCCATCACCAATGTCCCAAGTCTCCCTCCTCCCCACCCGACCCCCGCCTGTACTCTAAACAGGTTATCAATTTCCCTCATACATTCTCATTATTAGGACAGTTCAAAATGTAGTTATTTATCCAACTAAACTCATCACTCTTTGTGATGAGCTTCCTGAGGTGAGCTGGAACTTCCAGCTCTTTTCTCTTTTGTGTCTGAAAGTTATTATTGCAAGAATGTCTTTCATTTTTCTTAAAACCCATAAATGTGTGAGACCATTCTGCGTTTTTCTCTCTCTCTCTCTGACTTATTTCACTCAGCATAATAGATTCCGTGTACATCCATGTATAGGAAAATTTCATGACTTCATCTCTCCTGACAGCTGCATAATATTCCATTGTGTATATGTACCACAGTTTCTTTAGCCATTCGTCTGTTGAAGGGCATCTTGGTTGTTTCCAGAGTCTTGCTATGGTAAATAGTGCTGCAATGAATATAGGTGTAAGGAAGGGGTTTTTGTATTGTATTTTTGTGTTCCTAGGGTATATTCCTAGGAGTGGTATAGCTGGATCGTATGGGAGCTCGATTTCCAGTTTTTGGAGGAATCTCCATATCGCTTTCCATAAAGGTTGAACTAGACGGCATTCCCACCAGCAGTGGATAAGAGTTCCTTTCTCTCCACATCCCCGCCAACACTGTTTATTCTCATTCTTTGTGATGTGTGCCATTCTCTGTGGTGTGAGGTGGTATCTCATCGTTGTTTTGATTTGCATCTCACTGATGATTAGTGATGTGGAGCACTTTTTCATGTGTCTTTTGGCCATCTGTATTTCTTCTTTGTCAAAGTGTCTGTTCATTTCTTCTCCCCATTTTTTGATGGGATTAGATGTTTTTTTCTTGTAAAGTTCTGTCAGTGCCTTGTATATTTTGGAGATTAGCCCCTTATCTGATGGGTATTGGGTGAATAGTTTCTCCCACTCAGTGGGTGGCTCTTGTATCTTGGGCACTATTTCCTTTGAGGTGCAGAAGCTTCTCAGCTTAATATATTCCCATCTGTTAATTTCTGCTTTCACTTGCTTGGAGAGTGCAGTTTCTTCCTTGAAGATGCCTTTAGCCTCAATGTCCTGGAGTGTTTTACCTACGTATTGTTCTATATAACTTATGGTTTTGGGGCTGATATCGAGGTCTTTAATCCATTTGGATTTTACCTTCGTACATGATGTTATCTGGGGGTCTAAGTTCAATTTTTTGCAAGTGGCTACCCAGTTTTGCCAAAACCACTTGTTGAAGAGGCTTTCTTTGTTCCATTTAGAATTTTTTGCTCCTTTATCAAAAATTAGATGATTGTATGTCTGGGGAACATTCTCTGAGTATTCAAGCTTATTCCACTGATCTGAGGGCCTGTCTTTATTCCAATACCATGCTGTTTTGATAACTATTGCTTTGTAGTAAAGTTTAAAGTTGGGGAAAGTAATTCCTCCCATATTCTTTTTCCCAATGATTGCTTTAGCTATTCGAGGGTGTTTATTGTTCCAAATAAATTTCAAAAGTGCCTGGTCCACTTCTTTGAAGAATGTCATGGGTATCTTTAGGGGGATCGCATTAAATCTGTACAGTGCTTTGGGGAGTATTGCCATTTTAATGATGTTAATCCTGCCAATCCATGAGCAGGGTATATGCTTCCATTTCCGCGTGTCCTCTCTTATTTCTTGGAGCAGAGTTTTATAGTTTTCCTTGTATAGGTCCTTCACATTTTTAGTCAAGTTGATTCCAAGATATTTGAGTTTGTGTGACACTATAGTGAATGGAGTTGTTTTCTTAATGTCCATTTCTTCCTTATTAGTATTGGTGTATAGGAAGGCCATTGATTTTTGTGTGTTAATTTTGTAGCCTGCCACCTTGCTATATGAGTCTGTTGTTTCTAGAAGCTTTTTGATAGAGTCTTTGGGATTTTCTAAGTAGAGTATCATGTCATCTGCAAACAGTGAGAGCTTGACTTCTTCCTTTCCTATCTGGATTCCCTTGATATCCTTTTCTTGCCTAATCGCTATAGCGAGTACTTCCAGTGCTATGTTGAATAGGAGTGGTGAGAGAGGACAGCCTTGTCTTGTGCCAGAATTTAGAGGAAAGGCTTTCAGTTTTTCTCCATTGAGGACAATATTTGCCTCTGGCTTGTGGTAGATGGCCTTCACTATATTGAGAAAGGTTCCCTCCATTCCCATCTTGCTGAGAGTTTTGATCAAGAATGGGTGTTGGACCTTGTCAAATGCTTTCTCTGCGTCGATTGATATAATCATGTGATTTTTATTTTTCTTGCTGTTGATGTTGTGTATTATGTTGATAGATTTACGGATGTTAAACCAGCCTTGCATTCCTGGAATGAAACCTACTTGATCGTAGTGGATGATCTTCTTAATGAGGCATTGAATCCTATTTGCCAGGATTTTGTTGAAGATCTTTGCATCTGCATTCATCAGCGATATTGGTCTGTAATTTTCTTTTTTCGTAGCATCTCTGTCTGGTTTAGGTATCAAGGTAATGTTGGCTGCATAAAAGCTATTTGGAAGTTTTCCTGGTTTTTCAATTTCATGAAAGAGTCTTGCCAGGATTGGTAGTAGTTCCTCTTGAAAGGTTTGAAAGAATTCATTAGTAAATCCATCTGGGCCTGGGCTTTTGTTTTTGGGCAGACATTTGATTACTTTCTTAATTTCCTCAATAGTAATGGGTGTGTTTAGATATGCTACATCCTCTTCATTCAATCGTGGAAGATTATAAGATTCCAAAAATTTATCCATTTCTTCCAGGTTTTCATTTTTAGTGGCATAGAGTTTCTCAAAGTAGTTTCTGATTACCCTTTGAATCTCTACCATATCAGTAGTGATCTCTCCTTTTTCATTCCTAATACGAGTTATCAAGTTTCTCTCTCTTTCTTTCTTTGTTAGTTTTGCCAGTGGTCTATCAATCTTGTTTATTTTTTCAAAGAACCAACTTCTGCTTTCGTTGATCTTTTGGATGGTTTTTCTGGTTTCCACTTCATTGATTTCTGCTCTCAGCTTTGTTATTTCCTTCTGCCTCCCTATTTTTGGATCCTTTTGTTGAGCACTTTCTAATTCTATGAGCTGCGTCATTAAGCTATTCAGGTATGCCCCTTCTTCTTTCCTGATGTGTGCTTGCAAAGCTATAAATTTTCCTCTCAGTACTGCTTTTGCTGTGTCCCATAGGTTCTGATAAATTGTGTCTCCATTGTCATTTGTTTTCAGGAAGGTTTTGATTTCCTCTTTGATTTCATCTCGGACCCACTGATTATTCAGTATGAGGCTATTTAACTTCCAGGTGTTAAAATTTTTCTTCTGTGTCCCTTTGTAGTTTATATATAATTTCAGGGCTTTGTGGTCAGCAAAGGCAGCCTGCAAAATTTCTATCCTCTTGATATTATGGAGATATGTTTTGTGTGCTAACATGTAGTCTATCCTAGAGAATGTCCCATGTACATTAGAGAAAAATGTGTATCCAGGCCTCTGGGGGTGGAGTGTCCTGTATATATCTACTAGGCCTCTTACTTCCATTTCTCTCCTCAGGTCTAGTATATTCTTGTTGGGTTTCAGTCTGGTTGACCTGTCTAGTGTTGACAATGCCGTGTTGAGGTCTCCCACAATTATTGTGTTTTTATTGATATTATTTTTCAGATTTGTCAACAGTTGTATTAAATATTTTGCTGGCCCCTCATTCGGTGCATATATGTTTAGGAGGGTGATTTCTTCCTGCTGTACATATCCCTTGATTAATACAAAATGTCCATCTTTGTCCCTTACTACTTTCCTAAGTATAAAGTTTGCATCATCTGATATTAATATGGCTACTCCTGCTTTTTTTTGGGTGTTGTTTGCTTGGATGATTTTCCTCCAGCCTTTTATTTTGAGTCTATGTTTGTTCTGACTATTCAGGTGCGTTTCTTGTAGGCAGCAGAAGGTTGGATTGAGTTTTTTGATCCATTTAGCCACTCTGTGTCTCCTAACTGGTGCATTTAGTCCATTGACATTGAGAGAAAGAATTGTCCTGGGAGTTAGTGCCATCTTTATATTAAAGTTTGGTGTGTCTGTTGGTAAGCCTTGTCTTAAAGTATGCCGTTCAGTTTTTCTTTTAAGAATGGTTTTGAGTCTGTGAAGTTTTTGAGCTGTTGTTTGTCTGTGAAACTATGTATTGTTCCTTCAAACCTAAAAGTGAGTTTTGCTGGGTGCAGTATTCTAGGCGAAGCATTTATTTCATTGAGTTTTGTCACTATGTCCCACCACTGCCTTCTGGCCTTGAGTGTTTCTGGTGACAGGTCTGCAGTAAATCTCAAGGATGTTCCCTTAAATGTAATTTCTCTTTTCGATCTTGCTGCTTTCAGAATTCTGTCTCTATCTATGGGATTCGTCATTGTGACTAGGATGTGTCTTGGGGTGTTTTTTCTGGGGTCTCTTTTAGTTGGGACTCTTCGGGCATGCAGGATTTGATCACATGTATTCATTATCTCTGGTAGTTTCTCTTTAATGATGTTCTTGACTGTTGATTCTTCCCGGAGATTTTCTTCCTGAGTCTCTGGGACTCCAATGATTCTTAAGTTGTTTCTGTTGAGCTTATCATAGACTTCTATTTTCATCTGTTCCCATTCTTTGAGTAATTTTTCCATTGTTTGATCATTTGCTTTGAGGCTTTTTTCCAATTTCTTCTGCTGTATGTAATTGTTATGTATCTCATCTTCGAGTGTACTGATTCTATCCTCAGCTGCTGTTAACCTGTGGGAAATCTCAAACATGTTTTTCTTCAATTCATCTACTGAGTTTCTCAGACCTGTTATTTGATCTGAAATTTCCGTTTGGAGTTTTCTCATTTCTATCTTCATATTCTCCTGATTCTTTTTAGTTTTCTCTTCTATACTTTGTTTGAGTTCTTTGAACATGTTCCATATTGCAACTCTAAACTCCTTATCTGAGAGACTGACTAGGTGGTTGATCATGTTCAAGTCATCAGAGTTGCCATCTTCATTCTCTATGTCTGGCACTGGCCCATGTTGTTTCCCCATTGTCACACTAGTACTGCGTGTTTTTCTACGTGTTGTGATTGTATTCATTGGCTAAATGCTGTGCACCGTCGCGAAGGGGAGCGGAGCAACCGTGCTCCTCTGGCTTCTCCCTTTCTGGGCGTGTCGACTCACCTCCACGGAAGGCTCACAGGAAGGCAGGCTGGCAGATGGGCCGCACCCAGGATGAAATCAGGCCAAAAATGCAGGACAGCAGAGTAGAGAGGCAGAACGGTGCTGGCATCTGAGATCCAGCGAAGTTCAGTGGCTCCTCCCTTTCTGGGCGTGTCGACTCACCTCCACGGAAGGCTCACGGGAAGGCAGACTCCCCGGAAAGTTCACAGGAAGGCAGGATGGCTGATGAGCCGCACCAAGGGTGAAATCAGGCCGAAAATGCAGGACAGCAGAGTAGAGAGGCAGAAGGGTGCTGGCATCTGAGATCCAGCGAAGTTCAGTGGCTCCTCCCTTTCTGGGCGTGTCGACTCACCTCCACGGAAGGCTCACGGGAAGGCAGACTCCCCGGAAAGCTCACAGGAAAGCAGGCTGGCTGATGAGCCGCACCAAGGGTGAAATCAGACCGAAAATGCAGGACAACAGAGTAGAGAGGCAGAAGGGTGCTGGCATCTGAGATCCAGCCCCCTGATTCAATGTTAATATGTACCTAAAATACTACTGTGAAAGATATGTAAGTCAATATGATCAAAATAAAAATTAAAAACAAAAAATACATACTGAAGTCAATACCTGTCTGTGAGAGTTATTAGCTAAGGTAGTGTAAAGGTAATGTACATTTACATTAAGGTAATGTAAGGTAACAATCAGATAACATAAGGGGAGTTAGCTAAGATAAGGGGTCAGTTTAGGTGAGATGAGTCAGCTAATGTAATGGCACTAGTATCTGGTGCTGGTGGGCTGGAGTTTCACTGTGTGGCACAGAATGTGCTGATCTGTAATGACAAAGGTGTAATCCCATAAAACTGCTTCATTAAATAAAGTTTTAAATGAAGAAAAGAAATTGTATCACTGGGCATTAGGGAAATTCTGGACAGTGCAGTCACAGGGCAGGGGTTACTTTCAAAACTCTGCTGGCACAGGACATTCTCACCTCTGCACCAGCTCACCTCCTCAACTAACCCTTACAGTTCACCTGTCAGCTCAGAGCTCTACAGTAGGGGTCCTGCTGAAGCTGTGACCCCAGGTCTAGGTCTGCTAAGGTAAGGGATCAGATTAAGGGTTAAATGTCAGCCTAAGGCCTCTGCTCTGTCCGCTATTAGAACACGGTGACGCCCTCTGCTGTGTCACTGTGGAACTGCAGTAGGAACTCAGCCCACTCAATCATCCTGGTTAAACACATCAGACTTAAAACTGGGCACAGAGATCCATTCTGATGGCTCTGAGAACCATACCACAATGAACACAAACCACTTCAGAGATCAAGCTCCTTAATCACTCTCCCAGATATGTGTCACCCACCCTTATCAGATATGGTTGAAGACCAATCAAACTGTTGCTCTGTCTCCTCCATTGTTCAGGAAGAGGAAGCTGCAGATAGAGGCAGAATGTTACCTACATTTTCCCACTCGCTGCTTTCTGTCCTGATCCGTTGGTGCCATGTCTAGGTCCTAGCACACCTCATGGCTATGAGAATGCAGGTTCACTCCCATAAAAACTCAAAGTCTTCGAGAGGCACATGAAAAGATGCTCAACAACACTAATCGTCAGGGAGATGCAAATCAAAACTACTATGAGGTACCACCTCACGCCACTGAGACTGGCACACATCACAAAGAAGAAAAACAAGCAGTGCTGGCAGGGATGCGGTGAGAAAGGAACTCTTTTTCTCTGCTGGTGGGATTGCCGTCTAGTCCAACCTTTATGGAAAGCGATATGGAGATTCCTCCACAAACTGGAAATTGAGCTCCTATAAGATCCAGCTATACCACTCCTAGGAATATATACCTAAGAAACACAAAAATACAATACAAAAATCTCTTCCTCACACCTATATTCATTGCAGCGCTATTTACAATAGCCAGACTCTGGAAACAACCAAGATGCCCTTCAACAGATGTGTGGCTAAAGAAACTGTGATACATATACACAATGGAATACTATGCAGCCGTCAGGAGAGGTGAAGTCATGAAAATGTCCTATACATGGATGTACATGGAATCTATTATGCTGAGTGAAATAAGTCAGAGGGAGAGAGAAAAACACAGAATGGTTTCACTCATCTATGGGTTTTAAGAAAAATGAAAGACATTTTAACAGTATCTCAGAGACAAGAGAGATGAGGGCTGGTGGGTGCAGCTCATGACATGAAGCTCACCACATAGAGTGATGAGTGCAGTTAGAGAAATAACTACACTGAAAACTATCATAACAATGTAAATGAATGAGGGAAGTAGAAAGCCTGTCTTGAGTACAGGTGTGGGTGGGTTGGGGAGGAGGGAGATCTGGGAAATTGGTGGTGGGAATGTTGCACTGGTGAAGGGGGGTGTTTTTTCATGACTTTAATCATACAACTATAATCATATTTGTAATCAAGGTGTTTGAATAAAGATAATTAAAAAAAGAAAGAAAGAAAAATGTGGCCATGAGACAGACAGGACCATTGACTGGGCACCGGTGGCAGCAGTGGGTGGCTTTTGGAATCAAAAGAGCCATTTGAATTTAGCATACACAGAGAAGAGCACAGTCATTTCATTTTAATATGCTGCAGACATTTTCTGCTAATCAAGGAGCCCAAACACAACACCTCCACACAACAAAAGTAACAATGGGAAAGTAATGCAGAATCCCACCACATTCAGTGAATAAAGATGGTAGTTCTGAAGAAAATGACCAACAAAATGAGCTAAATGCAGGCAGGATAAAGGAAATAATAAAATTTAGAGCAGAAATTACAAACTGGAGGTTCAAAACACAATTCATAAGAACAATGGATGCAAGAGTTCGTACTTTGAAAAATAAACAAGATTGATAGACTATTAATAAGACTCACAAAGAAATTGAGAGAGACTTAATAATCAGAAATAAAATGGGGGATGTCAATACTGATTCTGTAGAAATTCAAAAGGTGATCAGAGATTACTTTAAGAATCTTTATGTGGGGCCGGGCGGTGGCGCTAAAGGTAAGGTGCCTGCCTTGACTGCGCTAGCCTCGGACGGACCGCGGTTCGATCCCCCGGCGTCCCATATGGTCCCCCAAGCCAGGAGCGACTTCTGAGTGCATAGCCAGGAGTAACCCCTGAGCGTCACCGGGTGTGGCCCAAAAACCAAAAAAAAAAAAAAAGAATCTTTATGTGGGGCCGGAGAGATAGCACAGTGGTAAGGCGTTTGCCTTAGACACAGAAGGACGGTGGTTCGAATCCCGGCATCCCATATGGTACCCCCCGAAGCTGCCAGGAGCGATTTCTGAGCGTAGAACCAGTAGTAACCCCTGAGCGCTGCCATGTGTGACCCAAAAATAAAAGAAAATGAATCTTTATGCTAAAAAAACAGAGAACCTGGAAGAAATGGATAAATTCCTGGACTTCTATAACCTCCCAAGGTTGAACCAAGATGATCTGGAATATCTGAAAAGGTCTATAACTGTTGAGGAAATTGAGATGGTGATCAAAGGCTTCCCCAAAACAAAAGCCCAAGCCAGATGGATTTACTAGTGAATTTTTTCAAACCTTTCAGGATGACCTACAGCCAATCCTTGTCAAGGCTCTTCCAGGGTATTGAAGAAGCAGAAACACTCCCTAAACTTTCTATGATGCTAATATCACACTGACACCAAAAGCAGACAGAGATGCCACCAAAAAATGAGAAGTACAGGCCAATATCCTTGATGGACACAGATGCAAAGACCCTCAACAAAATATTAGCACATAGAATCCAACAGCTCATCAAGAAGACCATACACCATGACCAAGTAGAATTCATTCTAGAGATGCATAGATGGTTTAACATATGCAAGTCAATTAATATAATTCACATATCAGTGAAAGAAAAACCACAAAAAATGATATTAGTAGATGTAGAGAAAACATTTGACAAGATCCAGCACCCATTCATGATAAAAAAAAAACCCTCAATTAGATGGAAATAGAAGTAAATATTCTCAATATTGTCAAAGCCATTCACCAAAAGCCCCTGACAAATATTAAACTAAATGGATAAAAACTGACTCTTACCTCTAAGATCTGGCACAAAACAAGATTGCCCCCTCTTGCCACTTCTATTCAACATAGTACTGGAAGTACTTGCTATAGAAATCAGGCAAAGAAAAAAAGATATCAAGGACATCCCGATAGGAAAGGAAGGAGTCACTCACTGTTTTCAGGTGACATGACACTATATTTATAGTTCCAAAAAAAAACTCTATCAAAAAGATATAGAAATATTAGATTTGTATAATAAAGTGACAGTCTACATACAAAATTAACATATAAAGATCTATGGCTTTATTTATATACAAATAATAAAAGAGAAAAGAGACATTAATAAAAACAATAGCATTAACAATTTTGCCACAGAAAATCAAGTACCTTGGAGTCAAATAAAGAGGTGAAGGAATATTATTAACATTCTGAATGAACATTACTCTGTTCATTCACAATAGCTAGAATCTGGAAACTGTTGCAAGTCAGCCCCTGAAGAGGTTGACTGATGGAGGGATGGAGGATGAGGTCTTTCCCCTCCAGCTCGAAGCACGTGTCTGCCACCCTCTCCAGCCAATGGTTCTGAGGTGAAATGGCAGGTAAACAGCTCGCAGACAGTCAGGCTTGTGGAAATATTAGCTTTATTCAGTGGACAAGACTGAAGTCCAAGGTCTCAGCCTCAGTTCCAGCCAATCACCACTCGCCTTCCACAGGCCTTTGTTTTTATCCCCCAGAATCAGGTACCACCCAATGGTGGGATCAGATAAACCCAATGGTGGAAGCAGAATCAGGTACCACCCTGCTGGATAGGGTGGCAGACACGTGCTCCAAGCTGGAGGGGAAAGACTTCATCCTCCATCCCTCCATCAGTCAACCTCTTCAGGGGCTGACTTGCAACAGGAAACAACCCACTAGCCTGAGAACAGATGCATAGTTAAAGATACTGTGATACATCTACGCAATGGAATACTATGCAGCTGTTAATAAAAATGAAGCCATGAAATTAGTTTATACATGGATGGATATGAAGAGTATTAGGCTGAGGAAATGAGTCAGAGGCAGAGGTATAAACATAGAAAGATTACATTATTTGTGGAATATTAAAAATGGTAATAATATCCAGAGAGAATAGGGTCAAAAGGACCAGTCCATGCTATGAAGCTTACCATAAATAGTGGTGGAGTGCAGTTAGGGCAGAGAAGGAGAGGTAGGAGAATGATCCTTACACTACCATTCGTGTAGAAGACTGGATATAGATATATTTATGTCGAGTGCATGGCATACACGCTCCAAGCCCGTCAGACTATAAAATCTTCTGTGTTGTTTACCAAGTATACATCACAGTTACTCCAGTGTCCCTGGGGAGTTCTGTGCCTCAGCATAGCTATCCACCCTAGCACACCCTCACATCTCACAACCCGACCTTCCACACTGTGTCACCTCCCTCAATTCAGAGGAGCCTGTTCACTGGTAGCCAATAATCAACTGAAAGATGTAACAAGTCAAAGTTTATTTGATTCAAAAATGGATGCATTGATAACCCTTATTAACAATCATTGTGACATTGTATTTGTATTCTGGTTACTTCCCCACCATACAGACATGATAAACATCCAAGTGTTCCTCTTTTTACATAGTCACTTCCATATTGATATTTCCTCCTTGGTAGTCAAAATTGGTTTCTGTATGTATTTTAATGCTACTTTTTATACATAACTATATATAATTTATATATGGTTATATATAGCTTATATAACTATATATAATAGTTTATATAGGTTCTTTGTGATTGACAGTGTTTTCTGTCCTCAAAACATGAAGTCCTATTTATTTTTTCTTGGGTTTCATTTTCATTTTGTTATTCTATTCACTTTATTCATCATTACCTGATTGATTTACCCATTCATTCGCACAATGGCTAACAGCTCTCTCCTGCACACCATTCCTGGAGCTATGAATTCATTGCTGATCAAATAAGCAGCAATATCTTCTCTTGTGCTGTTTTTATGTAGTGATTATGTCCTTCACTTCCACATTTATGGCTTTCCTTCAAGGATTCTCCTTTCACTGACTTTCATGGACAGTGTCGTCGAGGACCTTTCTTTCAGAACATTTTTATTCAGACTTTTCTCACACAGTTTTATACCCAGACTTTCAAAGGCATGTCACAGATTTCACAGGCATTTTTCCTCTCTGGAGTTTCTCCTCACATATTATATACTCAGAGGCTTTTATCTTCACATATCTTTCTCCACAACAACATTTTCCTCCAGTTATTTCTCTCCTTGATGGCTCTTCTTCACCAAATTCTCTGAAAGTGGCTTTTCCTCACAGAATTCATCAATATAGATGTTTGTCCTCATAGGCTTTGCTCTTTGGAGACATTTTTCCTCTGGGAACTCATCACTGTAGAATTTTCTTCTCATAGCTTTACTTTTAATTCATTTTGTTCCTAGGCTGTTTCCTCACAGGATTTTCTCCATACACTTTTCTTATAAACTCTTCTCAGACTTTGCTCCTCGGGTACTTCCTGAGAGACATTTTTTTTCTCCTCCTTGATATTTCTCAGAGATTTTCTTCTGGAGTTTCGTTCAGATTTTTTTCCTCAGACATTTGTTCTCATACATCATTCCTCCACCTTGTCTAGGGGATTTGCTCTTCAAATGTTTCTCACCTTCATCCCCAGGCTTTGTCTTCTTTGTATTTCACTCAAATTTTTCTCCTAGAGGCATCTCCTGAAACTTTTCCATTACTTTTCCTCCCTTTTTTGACTTTTCTTCTCCTGACATTTATTTACCTAAGATATTTATTCATTCAGGTTTTTCCCACTATTATGTTCTCTTGTGATAAATTTTAGCATGTATTCTATGACTATATAAAAGTAAATAACATTCTTTTTTTTTTTTTTTTTTTTTGGTTTTTGGGTCACACCCAGCAGCGCTCAGGGGTTACTCCTGGGTCACACCCAGCAGCGCTCAGGGGTTACTCCTGGCTCTATGCTCAGAAATCGCCCCTGGCACAGGGGATCATATGGGATGCCGAGATTCGAACCACCGTCCTTCTGCATAAAAGGTAAATGCCTTACCTCCATGCTATCTCTCCGGCGCAGTAAATAACATTCTTAAGCTTCAAGGAAATAAATTTTAGATGCCTCTACTAATTCTAAAGTATAATTATATTTATATTCTTAATATTATTTATATATATTTGTTTTGGGGGGGCACACCCAGTGATGCTCAGGAGTTACTCTTGGCTATGTGCTCAGAAATTGCTCCTGGTTTGAGGGACCATATGGAATTCCAGGGATCGAACAGAGGTCTGTCCTGCGTCAGCTACATGCAAGGCAGACATCCTACCACCGGGTTATCGCTCCGGCCCCTATTTATACTTTTTAATAGAAACATTTATTGCACATTTTCAAAAATTTAGTGTAGTTACACTTATTTTATATTCTAACTTCTTATAAAATGTCTTTATATATGTTTCTATATTTTAAACACCATAGTTCACAGAGTTGTTCATGATAGTTTTTTTTCTGACCTTCAATATTCCAACACCAATCCTATCACCAGTATAACATTACTTCCATCATTGTGCCCAGTTTTCCACTCTTCCCCATGCCTGTCCCTTGGCAAGTATGAATAATGTACTTACTGTTACTTTTTACAATTAAATGGTTGTTATTGAAAAAATTATTAAAAGAAAATTTATGAAAATTATTGTATCTCAAAATGGGGTCATTATGTCATTGTCTGAAGGTTTACTAAGTATTTGTTGCCAGTGAGCATTCTGTTATTGGTTTTGTCTGTTGAGTTTATTTGGCTTCTATGATAATTTTACAACTACTTTGGTGTATTCCTATTTAGGACTCAGGATTAAAACTATGGAGGTGTGGGCCCGGAAAGATAGCACAGCGGCGTTTGCCTTGCAAGCAGCCGATCCAGGATCAAAGGTGGTTGGTTCGAATCCCGGTGTCCCATATGGTCCCCCGTGCCTGCCAGGAGCTATTTCTGAGCAGACAGCCAGGAGTAAGCCCTGAGCACCACCGGGTATGGAACGAAAACAAACAAAAAAACAAAAACAAAAACAAAAAACTATGGAGGTGTCACACAATCTAGGACTTTGAGGATCTGTGTAGCTGGACTGATGAGTCCACAGCAGTAAATAGTGAGCATGACTTCTGGAAATACAAAAGCATCAGGAAAGGCAACAACCTGCTCTAACTCCAAAGTATCCCAGGAGATGTAGGTCACGAAACTGTCATACTTGGAGTTTGGGGCTGCTAGGTGACTCTGCAGAGATTAGCAGAAAAGTGGTGAAGCTGGGCCATTAACATGGCAGCAGTTTTGGGGTATGCTTGCAGCTGCTGCAAATAGCTTGGTAGGGGACTTGCCCCTCCTGCCTCCTAGGGACCTCTGTTCAATAAGCTGTGAAACCAGTATATACATAACTTTCCATAGCTTAGCTTGCCTCTCTCTCAAGAGTTAGGTAGTCTCCATTAAATGTCTTATATCCTACTATTTCAAATCTTGAATTAAAGTTTCTCTAATATTAATTATCTATCAGAAAAATTTTGCCTCATCTTTTAACTTATTTTTGCCTCTATTTTTATTATTTTTCAACCTGAGTATTTTTCTTTTGATAATGTATACTTATGCAAATATCTAGTATTATTTTCTAAACCCATATGTTCTGATTAGTAGGCTGCTTAATTATTTAAATTTATTGTGTTGACATATACTTAGTCTGTCACTTTAATGGAAGTTTGTAAGATTTAAATAGAGTATGGTCCTTCTCCATCCCATGCTAAGATATGAGAAAATAGCTTTCAGTCAACATTGCACTTGTGGCAGTCTCGAGCATAAGTTTTAAGAATCAAGACTAAGATTATTCCACTCTGTCAACATTTCTCCAGTTCTTTTCCTCCTACTTTTAGATTTTTGAAGATTCTGGTGTGTCCTCCCCAGACCTTCTAAGGGTGGTCCCTCTGGAGATCTAGCTGGTGTATCCTAGGGGTTCTCAGGAGCAGTGACATGCTCTCATGTTTGTCCCTTTGTGGATGAGAGTACAACGCTACCTGTAGCCATCAATGAATAGAATGGACACAGACTTGAGTCTCATTTCACGAAGAGCATCTTGAATTCTGTAACATAAAAATAAAAATATCCATGAGTTAGGAAAGACCTGCCCCAGGCACTGTATTTCTAACCCTAGACTGACAGGTCTGATAAAGTGGGTTGCATCGAAGAAATAATACACCAAGCCAATGAGTTAAAGTTTCATTGGAGTTAGTCTGCTCCTTGTCTCATAGACTTTCTCTGCCATATGCTCTCACTGCCCTGTGCTACCTATGCCATGTTTTCTCTCTTGCCATGAACTCATCCTCTCTTTCCTTTATTCAAACTAATCCCCAATCCCAGGTGAGGAAGGTTGTCAGCTACAAAGGCAACTATCTGTGGGCTTTTACACCTCAAAAAAAGAGGTTAGGGAAAAAGAAAGTTGGGGAAGGGTTATAGGGTTCTGTGCAGTACTGGGTCTAGGCTGTTTCAATCACAGAGAAGTTTTGGGTTTGCAAGGAAGATCTTATATCCCCGTCTTCTAAAGTGAGAGGCACGAGAGAGGGTCCCACTAGCCTCCCCTGTTCCATCTGCTCACCCAGAACTTCTGTCCAAGGGAGTCTCAGGGTGTCCAGGTTGCCCCAGATTATGGCCTTTGGTCTGTTCTAACCCCAACCTGTCCAATGTCAAATGGTAACTGTTCCAATTCATTCAGAATTGGGAGCTAGGGTGGGTTATCACTGTGTTGTTTCCAGTAACTCTTGGGCGGGGTTGAGGCATGTAAAAATGGCTTTAATTTGCCATTTTTATCTAGAGGTGTCCAGATAATTTCTGAACTGAGTCATATAACAAAAAGACTCTTGCTGAGGAACAACTGAATCGCCTACTTTATATAACCTCAAGCTGAGACTTCCTGGGAGCTCACTGAATGCTGTAATTAACAGGGCACAATGCACCATTTCAGCTGACTGGGCTCCCTGGAGCTCTTCAGGGGGCAGAGGGGCTGGACCCAGAAAGGGGCTGCTACTCACAACTCTGCTTAGGCCTCCAGGATGCTCCTCATCATGAGATATCCAAGGAGCTTTCAGGCAGTGGGACTTACACTGTCCCAAGTAGGCAGTAGGCTAACTAACGTCAACAGCCTCTGTCTCACCTGTGCTGACTTGTCACTGCCTGGGCTTAGGCAACTGTTTCCCAGAGTTATGACACTTGGCTGCCAACTTTCTAGATCTTTACAGTGGATATGAAAACATAATAGTATAGCAACATGGAAAAATAAGTTGAAGGTATGACATGGGCCATGTGGACAGGAATAACTTCCTTGTTGTCATCCAGCACAATGGCCCTTTGGGAGTTTGGGCCTGGATCTCACCCCAAGGCCTGAGAGTCTTCTTCTCACACACAGACAAGTTTTACTGACCTATTGACAGACCAAAGATGCTATCTATCTTTGACAGCCACCATGACAGAGATCAAGCCTCAAAGAAGCAGTTCCAGCACCTGCAGGAAAAATGGAGAGGCAAGAAAGCCGAAATGGTTTCTTCTGCATTTAATGTACTCATAGCCACACAGTTCAGCACCAAGAGATCCCTAGAGGGCATGAGAGCAAGAGAGGGGGTACCTTGTTGATTAAGTATATATAAAGTATAAGATATAAAGATCACGTGTTGGGTGAGGCTGCTCCCAGCATGGCATGGTGTCTCTAGCTCTTTTGGCCTGTGGATCTGAAGATGCAAAATAATGGCAGAGAAATAATTCACAAGCAGTCAGTTAAAGTTTCATTGGAATCAGCTTGCTTTTATTCTATGGCTTTTTCTCTGCCATCAGTCTTTCTGCTATCTTCTTTCTTTCCCGAGCAGCTTCTAACTACTTTGCTGGTTCTCTGCCTCTTACTGTTCCCCCTGCCTCTTCCCAGACAGCCTTTTTTTTTTCTTTAAAATAACCTGCTCCATCCCAGATGAGAGTATCTGATTCTCTAAGTGGGATTAGCATCTCAAAAGAAGAGGTTAGGGAAACAGGAAGTTGAGGGCAGGATTACAGTACCTGACCCCCAACTCTGTGCAATATTCAAAATTTACCCCTCAGAGTGTGGATACAATTATGAGCTACAGGCTATAGGCAGGAGGAACAGACAGGAAAAGGGAAGGACTGATTGTCCAGACTCCTAAATGGCTGCTGAGAATGCTGCACTCAGCATGGTGCTCTCATATCTCTGCACCTGTGCCAGCTCTCTGCCATCCTTCTCAATAGCATGTGTGAGCTGTATCTGATATCACAAATATATGCACAGAAACTAATTGGATTTATGGGCCAAGAGACATTGCAAACCTGCCTGTGGGGCACTGAGGCAATGCACCACAGAGCCCAAAGAACATAAACTGAAGACTTCTATAATGTGAGGGGACAGAATGTGTAGAGTCAAAGTGTCCAAAGCAGGTCTGAGTAATTCTTTGGTCTCTTGTAATGCTGACAAAAGGGACCAGGCTCCTAGAGACATAGATTCTGATTACGGAAGGTGACAAAGCTTCAGACACAGATACAGCACAATAAACATTCTAAAAACTGAGGAGATTGACATTATGTTAGATCCATGAGAGTCTCTGTAATTCACCCTACGAAGATAAGTCTGCCATTTTTCCTACACAGAACTCAAAACAGCACCTGAAGAAACCTTGCTGCAGTTTAAGGAAACACCAACACTCAACAAACCAGAAAACAACAGGACAAACTAAGAGGAACAGAACTGACATTTAATAAAACCAGAAAAAGGCAGGACAAACCACAATGAACAGAGAGATGGAAATCACAAAAGAGATACAGAGGAATTGAGGAATACAATGACAGAGATAAAAATGCAGCTGAGAGAATCAACCACATCATAGAGCAAGAAGAAAAAAAATCTGTGAGGCAAAAGAAGAGACAATAAAAGAAATGGGCGAGAGAGGTTGGTGTGGAAGTCAATGGCAGAGCAGGTGGTCACGCATGACATGAACTGCATTCCTATTCAGCCTGAGCACAAACTCTCAAGTATGATCCCAGGTTTGATCCCTTATGCAATATCAAAAATAAAAAACCAAACAAAGCCGTGCCTGAAGCCTAAAATATCTGTGGAATAAAAATGAAAACAAACAGACATATATTACAAGTGGTTAAAGAAGAGGGGCCAAGAACCAAAATCAAAACGCAACAAGACCATTCCAACTCTGGAAAGAAATCTAGATGTGTGCGTCCATGAAATTCTGACTTAGAAAACTCTAGGGGCAGGTTAGGAGAAATTCTATAGAAACCAACTTGGAACAAAGAAGATGCACATATGTGCTCCCTGGGCTTATGTGTCCACATGTGTCCCCTGGGTACCTGTTACTTGAGCATATTTTGCCTGAATCTCCTCTCTTGAGATGTGTGCATTTATACTTTCCTGCTTTCATGCTGGGATGTATACTGGGGCATGCTCAGCCTTTGGTGAAGCCCATCTTCTCTCTCAAGCATGTTACTCTCTCTCCCTCTCTGTCTCCTTCCTCAAATTTTCTTATAAAACCTGTTTTTTTATACTCAGGGATATACCAGTCTTGAAGCAGATCAGACAGCCTCCCCAGGGTGCAAGTCTTCTGACCTGCTGAAGCCTTGGCTGCTGCACACAAAGACCCACCTACAACTGCTGCCAAGCCAATGGTCCCATTTCACTGATTTTCTACTAATCTTTGCTGAGACTTTTAGTTGCCAAAAGCTCCAGGTATGCTAGTTTTGTGGCTGACATTTCCAGGGACGCTTTAGACGCATAGTAGGCTGACTCCCCCCTGCACCTCTATATCTCCAGAAGTCCTGGCAGCTACTCCTAAGAACCATTGCTATTGTTATGTGAGCTCACTGGCCCCGCTTCACAGATCCCCAAAGTTGTGGATCGATACTTTCATAATTTTAATCCTGAGTTCCCAGTAGAAATATACCAAATTAGATGTGAAATTTTCATAGAAGCCTCATAAACTCAACAGACAAAACCAACAACAGAATCTCAACTAGCAACAGATAGCTTAGTAAATCTTCACACAATGATATAATGATCCCATTTTGAAATATGACAGTATTTACAAATTTTCTTTTAATGAAGTTTTTCAACAATTTTATTGCCATTTATTTGTAACAAGCAATATTAGGTAGATTCTTCATATCTGCCAAGGAGCATGCTTCGAGGAGTTTGGGAATCTGTCGACAAGTATGGAGAGAATGTTACATTGGTGGAGGGGTTGGTGTTAGAATACTGATGGCTAGAAGTAATGGTATTATTATAAGCAACTCTGTAAACCCCAGTGTCTAAAATAAAGCAATTTAACTTCAAACAAAGAAACAAAACCTTTTATTATTTCTCTGTTTCCTCCTCAAATTTCTCTGAGGAAAGGTGACAGACCTGAATGATCTGGACAAGGTCTAGGATTTTGCTTTTCTTGCCAGAGCAAGGCTCACAGTCCATTATTTTCCCATCTGTTCCCAGGGTAACCAAAGGTGAAGAGAGAGAATGTGGCAGATTCCCTTCTAGGGGCTGCTGACGTTTCCCCCCCCACTTAAGTAACTCATCTGGAGACCTCCACCAGCAACAGTAACATCTATGGGGTGATAAGGAAGAGAGAGACTTTACACTTTATTATAATTTAAATTTTCTGCTCTGGGTAAGAGAACTAAGACAACATATATTTGTAAAACACAAATATGGTCAAGTATGTGTATGTGTGACTTGTAAGAACTCTCAAAACTCAACATGGAAACAAATAACCTAATTAAAATTGAATAAAAAGCTGATGAGACATTTCACTCAGGTTGGAACACATAATGTAAATAAGCATCAAGGTGGATCTCAACCTTTATCTTGAGGAAAGGGGTTGCAAAACCCAGCAGAAAAGAAGCAAGGCATCCCTCTTGCAATGGCCAGCTTTCATCATGGTAGGCAGGACCAATGGGACACATAGACACCATGACTTGCTCAGTTCCATGGGTTGAAGATAACAAAGCCACACTGGACAATGATCCAGAGTTCTGAGCAAGTAAACAAGGCTATGGTACATTCCAGCAATCACACCCTTGGGTGTAATTTGTTTATTTACCCAACTCGACTGAAAACATGTTTCGTACAGAAACCTGCATGCGCGCAAGTATTTACTAGAGCTTTACAGAGCATCCCCAAACTGGAGGCCATCAAGCTGCACTTCAATAGATGGATATATAAACACAACGGAATAATAGTCAGTGATAGAAGAAAAATTAGCCTTCCAGCTGTGAAAAGGCCTAGAGGAAGCTTGTGAAAAGAAGGAAAGAAAGACATGAATGCTTCCATTGTGTGTAATTCCAACCATAGGTAGTACTGGAAATGGCAGAGCAGAGAGACAATGAACAGAACTGTGACTGTTAGGGGTGGTGAATTGAGAGGAACAGTGAGGAGGATCACAGGCAATTTGGGCTACAAGGCAATTATGGGATATTGTGAAGGTCCATCCAGAGGCACTGGCCTTGGCCAAAGATCAGAAGTGCACACACCAGCAGTGTGTGTCTACACCAGTTATGGGCTCAGTGATAGTCCTTGGTGCTCTGCTTACCTTAGACCAACTGTACCACAAATTCTGCCCTCCAACAGAGAACTGTGTGTGGGCAGATGTAGCTCTTTGTCCCCTCTATCTGGATGGAATGTTCTGGAAATACAAATGTTCAGAAGGGAGGTGAATATCCTGCTCTACCTTTACTTCAGTTTGTTTCACCATCACTGTTTTCTTTTTTGGGAAAGCCCGTCACCTCTGGACTCTTAGGTAGAAAGGAGGCAACTGAGGTTTAGTCCAGTCCCTCAGCACAGTCTCTCTTCTCCCCTCTGTTAACATCTGGTGCACAGTTTCAGCAGCCAAAAATACCCTCAGAGCTTGGTTTTCACTTCCTCCCTGATTCTTGGAATACTTTTTTTAAAGACACTCTAATACCCTCAGGCCTTTCCTAAGCCTGTTCTAAATTAGTGGTAGGAAACAACATTATTCATGTAAAATAGGTGATACTATAAACACAATTTCATAGAGTGAAAAACAAGGTACAGTTAATGCACTGCTTTGACTGGGATCATTTTTATTGTTTATGTAAGTACAGACATATTTTAATTATTAACCAATATTTAAAACATTAGACATTCAATTTCATAATAAGTTCAGAAATTTTGTGAGGCACAGCAAGTTGTGGCTGCAGGAACCCTGCTGTGACCTAGCATGCACCCATCCATAGCTCAGAGATCTAAGGTCCAGGGGTGCAGAGCAAGGTGCCTCTAACCCTGACTTCTCCTCACCTCTCATGAGAGTGAGTAAAGAGCATCTTGAAAGCAGAACCCTGATGACAAAGGCTTGGGGAGAGGGGGTGAATCTTCATCTTTTCCTGCATTCCCTGGACAGGTCCTGAACCCACACACTTCTCCCAGAGAGTGTTCTAGAAGGACAGAGGAGACAGACCTGAACTGGGTGACCTCGGGAGCCCATGAAAGTGGCCAGTCATCCTCTCTACCTCTTTTTCTTGGGGGGGGGGGTTGTCTTTCTTTGCCCTTTATCAGTTAGAAATGAGGCACTGAAAACCAGACCCTCTCAGGGGTTCTATGAATGCTTGTGCTGCTTGGGTCCAGAGTAGAAGGACGAGACCACACAACTAAAATAAAGTTTAATACTTTAATCCATCAGTCAACAAGACTCTCACACTGGCCAGCCAGGGCCATTCCCCAAAGGAGGTAAGCCCTTCCCAAGGTCATGAGGAAGATTATATAAGGGGGGGGGGCTGAAGAGAGCATGAAGGTAAGACATTTGCCTTGCATGCAGAAGGTCAGTGGTTTGAATCCCAGCATCCCATATGGTCCCCCGAGCCTGCCAGGAGCGATTTCTGAGCTTGAGCCAGTAGTAACCCCTGAGTGCTGCCGGGTGTGACCGAAAAACCAAAAGTAAATAAAAATATAATAATAATAATAAAAAGATTATATAGGAAAAGGATATAGGGAGGTTCCACCTTTCTGATGATCTCTAAAATAATTTGCTATTGTCTAGGGATACCTTCCTGCTGCTTCCTTGTCTTTCCCTGATAGGTTACCTGGTATGGTCAGGTAGTTTAGTTCAGTGCCTATGGAAATAGACTTATAAAGACCTAGCATGTGATTTATATCATGTGGTCCTCACAAAATGACTCTGCTCCCTGTTCAGGACCTGAGAAGAAGCCTGTCATGTGGCCTTTCCAAAAATGGCATCTCCTTGTTCAGAATTCAGGTCCCAACAGTGACTCAAAGAAATGGGAAAAAGGCATAATCTAAATCCTCCAGTTCAGTCCACTCCTTCATGTTCTCTCTTCTGGGTCCAGGGACCAGTTATTCTCTTGAGAGACTCCAACCTTACCTTAATCACCCTCACTCCACTTCACTTGGGCTTTAAAGGTTCCTTCTGTGAGAAAGGAGTTGCTTTCAAATCAGGGATAGTCACCGTGGCATCTCACCCAACCACTGCCACAAAACCTGATCTGCTGAACCCTGCAGGGCCTCCTGCGGGCTGGCAGCCAAAGCAAAGCAGCTGTGGCCGAGCATCTGTCTCATGTGGACACTTAGGAAAGATGCCAGAAGAACAGGAAGGAAAGGCCCTGACTTTTCTATTGAGGAAGTGAGCACTCATCTATGGGTTTTAAGAAAAATGAAAGTCATTCTTGCAATACTAATTTTCAGACACAAAAGAGAAAAGAGCTGGAAGTTACAGCTCACCTCAGGAAGCTCACCACAAAGAGTGATGAGTTTAGTTAGAGAAATAACTACATTTTGAACTGTCCTAATAATGAGAATGTATGAGGGAAATGGAGAGCCTGTTTAGAGTACAGGCGGGGGTCAGGTGGGGAGGAGGGAGACTTGGGACATTGGTGATGGGAATGTTGCACTGGTGATGGGTGATGTTCTTTACATGACTGAAACCCAAACACAATCATGTATGTAATCAAGGTGTTTAAATAAAATATAAAAAAATAAACTTGTCCATTAAAGGGAATCAGGAAATGTCCACAGCAGAGATTAATTAGAAACGTGTCCATTGAAAGAGCTAGAAATGTATCCACTGTGGAAGTGAGTTGGGAACCTGTTCACTAAGATTCTTGGTTGGAGTGGGCTGGGATTGGTTGGAGTAGGTCTGGGGAGGGGAAGAAAAGAAAATGAATGTCTATGGCAATATCCATGTGGGAGATGAAAAGAAGGTGGTGTCGATAACAGAATTCATGTAGAAGATGAGGATGGTACAAAGACAGGAGAGGATGATACTCCTGCAGACACTTACCAAAAGCTGCAGAACCCACACCTGAAAATGGGACTAGAGGACTTTAACTGCAGCTCTGAGATTTGGGCCAGGATAGAACTACAAACTAGCTGGCACTGGAAAAGTCAGATCAGGTGATACTAGACACACTCTGCATTCTGTGACCCCCTCCATGTATGTTTGTGGGCTGTGACCCACAGTAGTCATTTCCAGAAGCCATCTAGACAGGCAGAACTTCCCAGAGGCCTGCCGGCCCACAGTGTCCCCCTACCTGAGGCATGAGTGTTGGCATATTCAGACAGGGCAATGAGGGGTAGCCCAAGCCTTGGTGGAGAACTATCCTACCACCTCATGTTGCAAGTCAGTCCCTGAAGAGGTTGACTGATAGAGGGATGGAGGATGAGGCCTTTCTCTTCCAGCTCGGAGCACGAGTCTGCCACCCTGTCTAGCCAACGGTTCTGAGGTGAAACAGTGGGTAAACAGCTCGCAGACAGTCAGGCTTGTGGAAATAGTAGCTTTATTCGGTGGACAAGACTGAAGTCCAAAGGCTCAACCTCAGTTCCAACCAACCACCACTCGCCTTCCACAGACCCTTGTTTTTATCCCCCAGAATCAGGTACCACCCAATGGTGGGATCAGATACCAACCAATGGTGGAAGCAGAATCAGGTCACACCCTAGGGTAGGGCACAATCACCAATCAGGTTAGAGTGAGTAACATAGTAATCCCCTAAAATATTTACATACACAACAACCTCATAACCCATTTTCACTAAGTGCCCACACCCCACAGGGATATATTAGTCCAAATGCTAGAGACCTTCCTGACCTTGGGAAATGGGGATCCTAGTTTTGGCAGTGGTGCTGATAAACCCAGTGCAACACATTTGACATGATTAGTTCAAAGAGATTAACAAATATAAGATTATTTGACTTCACTTGGGGGTCCATCACAGTTTCCTAAAGCAATGGACCTGCCACCCTCCCCAGGCATGATGACAATCAGGGGGTGGGCAGTAGTTTCAGATACAAATGGGGGAGTTTTCTGTTTGCCTTTATGGGCAATTTCCAGGGGAAGCAGGGGAATATATATTTTTTTTAATTTGGAACTTCTGGGGAAGATAAAATTTCAAAACCACTCAACAAAAGAGATTTAAAAAAAAAACTCTCTTAGAAAGTCAATGAGTTGTTGAGTACCTGAAAGGAAAGATGGAAGTAGAAAAAACAGGACATGGGGGTCAACTGAGGGAGAAGGAAGAAAGCAATGTGCAGACAAATGCTGACATGAGAGGTTCACCTCAACTTATAGACAGTCACATTCAACTGAATGAAGAAGAATAAAGAAAAGAAATGCAATGTAAAGCCAGAGAAGCTTGTCTGACCCTGACCCCACCTCAATTATAGCCTGCCTGGGCTTTTCTGAGGAGTCTTCTTTGTCTCCTGTCATTCAAGTGAGGCCAACGTGTGTGTGTGTGTGTGTGTGTGTGTGTGTGTGTGTGTGTGTGCCATTATGAGACAAGCCACTCAGAACTGTGCTTCTCTCTCCAAAACATTTTTATGCATTTCTCATGTCTCACAGCCCTGTCCCAGAGGCCACCAATTATGCATACACCACACTAACTACACACACATACCACCAGCCACACACACACATACCACCAACCATTCACATAAACTCACTTACTCATCACCAACTACACATACCACCAGCCATTCACAACCCACCACATTTATACACCACCAAATAAACTCTTGTACCATACCCCCCCACACACACACACCACCTGTAAATGAGGCTGTTAAAGTCAGATCCCAAAATATAGAAGACACAGGTGAGGTCAGAGTCACTGGATGTAGAAATCACGGATGAGGTCGGATCCTGGGCAAGTAGGCTATTCAACAAAAAAGCATCCACCAGTCACTTTGGGAGAGTATTATTGTAGGTGGGTATTTATATTATATAGATATTTATATGAATATTTATATTAGGAGAGAGTAAGGTGTGGACTCTGTGTCATCAGTTTTTTTTAATCTCCTTTGTTGATTGGTTTTGAATATTTATCTTCCCCAGAAGATATAAGTCTGGTAGGATGTGAGAAAGGATTATAAAAGGGTGTGTGCCTTTGTGTTTAAGAAAGACAGGGTAAGGGGATTAGGGAATGCAGGGTTAAGTGCTCTTGATGTTAAAACAGGGTGTGTGCTTAAGGTGATTAGCAATAACCACGAATCACATACCCACAGTAACATACCATCAACTATTTACATATGCCACAAATCACACACACACACACATCATCATCATCATCATCATCATATGCACACCACCAACCATGTATAGACACTACAGATTGATTGTGGATCTGGACAATTTTTCTGGACATGATTTTCTACAATGCCCCTCCCTACAAGCCACTTCACTAGTCACTTCCTGTGTTCTGAGTCAATTTGTATACTAGTTCAGAAAGGTAACACAATAGGAAGTCCAAATTGGACATGAATGAGCCACACATAATGTTCTTTTCCTCCTACCTCTCCTGTCCCACTCGCTCATTAGGGAAACTTCCAGTGAGTCACTGGATGCGAGTGGCACCTTGGTCAACCTGCCCTCTGAAAAGCAAGTATGCCTAAAGCAGAGTGAATAGTTGCAAGCATCACACCTGCTTCTCTTAGGAACATTGACAAATGAATGGGCCGTGCTAACTAGATCATTTGTAGCTTTGTATGTAGGTTCTCTGGTTATTATCATAATGGGCAGGAAAAAAATTCAGAGTTTTTGTTCATTTTAATGAACAAGCTAAATACAATTAATTAATACAACTCAGTAAATTAATAGTCAATTTACAAAGTAATACAGATCAGTAAATCTTTGACATATATTTCTTAAAAAGCATTCCTAAAGGGCCCGAAGAGATAGCACAGCGGCATTTGCCTTGCAAACGGCTGACCCAGGACCAAAGGTGGTTGGTTCGAATCCCGGTGTCCCATATGGTCCCCCGTGCCTGCCAGGAGCTATTTCTGAGCAGACAGCCAGGAGTAACCCCTGAGCAATGCCGGGTGTGACCCAAAAACCAAAAAAAAAAATAAATAAATAAAAATAAAAATAAAAATAAAGCATTCCTAAAAAATTGGGATTCTTAAATACTGCAAATACTTCCTAAAGAAAAGGGCGCAACCCCCTTTGGGATCTACTATAACAATGCACTAAGCTCTCAGGATCCCTGAACAGTTTGCAATGGCTGTCAGGATTGAGGGCAGAGGAAGCCACTGAGTTCTCCAGGCACTAGGTAAGAGGGAGTGAGGGCACATGTTCTTCAAAGTAACTTGAGATATTATTGATTAATTTAAAATACTGATCTTGTTTGATTGTGTTATTTTACTTGAGGGACCAGAAGAAAGCAAAAGTTGGAGGCAAATCGTAGTGTTGAAGCTTGCTGGAAAATTTGTGAAAACCCTCAGGGCATATTTCTATAACCAGAGGAAAACTGAAAAGTATTCTACACAAAATTAATTGTGTATGTGTATGGCTATATTTCTGATGTGATTATGTGATATCTATGTGTGTTTATATGGCCCATATATACATATTTTCAAAGACAGATGCAGAGAAAATTCTTTTTTTTTATTTTTTTTAAACACTGTGATTACAAACATGATTGTAGTTTGTTTTTAGTAATACAAAGAACAGCCCCCTTCACCAGTGCAGCTTCCCACCATCAGTGCCCACTATCTCCCTCCTCCTCCATCACTCCCTGCCTGTATTTTCGAGACAGGCATTCTACTTCTCCTGCTCATTAACATTGTCATGGTATTTGTTAGTTTAGTTATTTTTCTAACTACACTCACCACTCTTTATGGTAAACTTTATATCATAAGATGGTTCTTCCGGCCCTCATCTCTGGGAATTATAACAATAATGCCTTTTATTTTTCATAAAACCCACAGATCAGTTATTCTGTGTCTCTCTCTTTCTCTCTGACTTATTTTACAAAGCATAACAGTTTCCATGTATATCCATGTATAGGAAAATTTCATGATGTATAGAAAAATGTAATGAATAATTTTTGAAAAAGTACTAAAGTTCTTGCTTATATTATATATTATATACAATATATAATATAATAAATAATATAAAAATAAATATAAAAATATAAATATAATATAATAGCCAGACTCTGAAAACAACCAAGATGCCCTTCAACAAATAAATGGCTAAAGAAACTGTAGTACGGGGCCGGCAAGGTGGCGCTAGAGGTAAGGTGTCTGCTTTGCAAGCACTAGCCAAGGAAAGACCGCAGTTCGATTCCCCCGGTGTCCCATATGGTCCCCCCAAGACAGGGGCAATTTCTGAGTGCTTAGCCAGGAGTAATCCCTGAGCATCAAATGGGTGTGGCCCCAAAAAACAAAATAAAAACCTGTAGTACATATACACAATGAAATATTATGCAGCCGTCAGGAGAGATGAAGTCATGAAATTTTCCTCTACATAGATGTACATGGAATCTATTATGCTGAGTAAAATAAGTCAGAGGTTGAGAGAGAAACACACAAAATAGTCTCACTCGTCTATGGGTTTTAAGAAAAATTAAAGACATTGAAATAATTCCCAGAGATGAGGGCCAGAAGGACTAACTCAAGATATGAAGCTCATCACAGTGAGCTCACTCAGTGGTGAGTGCAGTTAGAGAAATAACTATGCTGAGAACTATCAGAGCAATGTCAGTGAGTGAGGGATGTAGAAAGCCTGTCTCAAATACAGGCAATGGGGAGATAAGAGATGGGGGCATTGGTGATGGAAAGGTTGCATGGTAAAAGAGGGTGTTCTTGTTATGACTGAAACTCAACTACAATTGTGTTTGTAAGCATGGCATTTAAATAAAGAAATTATTTATTAAAAAAAGTGAAAGCTTGACATTTTTTCTAGATGGATGCCCATGATATCTTTTTCTTGCTTAATTGCAATGACAAGTATTTCCAGTAGTAAATTGAATAGAAGTGATAAGAATGAGCAACCTTGTCTTATGCCAGATAATAGAAGAAAAGCTTTTAGTTTGTATTAAGTATAATGTTTGTGGTAAATGGCTTTGACTCTATTGAGAAAAGTTCCTTCAATTCACAACTTGTTGAGAGTTTTTTTTATTATGAATGGGTATTGGATCTTATCAAATGCTTTCTCTGCATCTATTGATATGATCATATTATTTTTATAATTTTTATTGAATTTGTGTGTTATATTGATTGACTTGAGTCTATATTTTCTCTGACTATTCAAATGTGTTTGTTGTAGGCAGCAAAATATTGAATTCATTTTTCTGCACAATTTGCCACTCTGTGTCTCTTAATTGGTACATATATTCCACTGACATTGAAGATTGTTATGGTATTTTTTATTATGAAAAGGTGTTGGACCTTGCCAAATGTTTTCTCTGCATCTATGATCATATAACTTTTCTTTTTTATTTTGTTCATTTGGTGTATTTTATTGATTTACATACTTGTGTTAAAACCATTCTTGCATCTCTAGAATGAATCTTACTTGGTCATGGTATTTGACCTTCTTGAGGATTCTATTTCTAGTATTTTGTTGATTATCTTTGCATCTATCTTCATCCAGGATATTGAGCTGTAATATTTTTGGTGGTCTCTGTCTGCTTTAGATATCAGGATGATGTTAGCTTCATAAAAACTGTTTGAGAGTGTTTCTGATTCTTCAATTTCCTGGAAGAGCTGAAAAGAATTGGCAGTACGTCAACCTTTAAAGAGGAAAACTTGAAGGAATTCACTAGGGAAACCATCTGGGCCAGGGCTTTTGTTTTGGGGAAACATTTTGATAACCATTTCAATTTCCTTGATAATGACTGGTCTATTGAAGTATTCCAGATCATCTTAGTTCAACCAAGGAAGGGTATAGGAGTCCAAGAATTTACCTATTTTTCCAAGTTTCTCTGTTTTGGGTTATTTTTTTTTTGGCATAAAGATTCTCAAAGTAATCTCTGATTACCCTTTAATGTCTATAATATCTGTTTCTTTTCTGACTAAGTTTGTTTCTTTCTTTGTGAGTTTTGCTGATGGCTTATTGGTCTTTTTTATTTTTTCAAAGGACAAACTCTTGCATGCATTGACCTTTTGAATTTATTTTGGATGTCCAGTTCATTAATTTCTGCTCTAAATTGTATTCTTTCCTCTTGCCTGCTTTTGGCTCATTTTATTGGTCATTTTCCAATTTCTTTTTTTTTTAACTATATTGCTTTTTATTTAAACAACTTTATTACATACATGATTGTGTTTGGGTTTTTAGTCATGTAAAGAACAAAGAACACCACCCATCACCAGTGCAACATTCCCATCACCAATGTCCCAAATTTCCCTCCTCCCCACCCGACCCCCGCCTGTACTCTAGACAGGCTTTCTATTTCCCTCATACATTCTCATTATTAGGACAGTTCAAAACATAGTTATTTCTCTAACTAAACTCATCCCTGTTTGTGGTGAGCTTCATGAGGTGAGCTGTAACTTCCAGCTCTTTTCTCTTTTGTGTCTGAAAGTTATTATTGCAAGAATGTCTTTCATTTTTCTTAAAACCCATAATTGAGTGAGACCATTCTGCATCTTTCTCTCTCTCTCTGACTTATTTCACTCAGCATAATAGATTCCATGTATATCCATGTATAGGAAAATTTCATGATTTCATCTCTCCTGACAGCTGCATAATATTCCATTGTGTATATGTACCACAGTTTCTTTAGCCATTTCTTTAGCCATCTGTTGAAGGGTATCTTGGCTGTTTCCAGAGTCTTGCTATGGTAAATAATGCTGCAATGAATGTAGGTAAAACACTTCAGGACATTGAGACTAAAGGCATCTTCAAAAAGGAAACTGCTCTTACAAGCAAGTGAAAGCAGAGATTAACAGATGGGAATATATTAAACTGAGAAGCTTCTGTACCTCAAAAGAAATAGTGCCCAGGATACAAGAGCCCCCCACTGAGTGGGAGAAACTATTCACCCAATACCCATCAGACAAGGGGCTAATCTCCAAAATATACAAGGCACTGACAGAAATTTACAAGAAAAAAAAAATCTAATCCCCATCAAAAAATGGGGAGAAGAAATGGACAAACACTTTGACAAAGAAGAAATAAAAATGGCCAAAAGACACATGATAAAATGCTCCACATCACTAATCATCAGGGAGATGCAAATCAAAACAACTATGAGGTACCACCTCACACCCCAGAGATTGGCACACATCACAAAGAATGAGAACAAGAAGTGTTGGTGGGGATGTGGAGAGAAAGGAACTCTCATTCACTGCTGGTGGGAATGCCATCTAGTTCAACCTTTATGGAAAGCAATATGGAGATTCCTCCAAAAACTGGAAATCGAGCTCCCATACGACCCAGCTATACCACTCCTAGGAATATACCCTAAGAACACAAAAATACAATACAAAAATCCCTTCCTTACACCTATATTCATTTTCCAATTTCTTAAACTGTGCCATTAAATTATCTATTTGTGCCCTATATTCCTTTCTGATGAATGCTTGCAAAGCTATAAATTTTCCTTTAATACAGCTTTTACTGTGTCCCACAATTTCTGATAATCTGTGTTTTGTTCTCATTTATTTCCAGGAATCTTTTGATTTTTGTCTCTAACCCACTGATCATTTAATAGTGAGCAGTTTTATTTCCAGGTGTTAAAGTTATTTCTCTGTGTCTTTTGAAATTCACTTCTATATTCAGTGCATCATGGTCTGAGAAGATAGTTGATACAATGACTATCCTCTTAATATTATGGAGTTATGTTTTTGTGTCCCAGCATGTGGTATATCTTGGAGAATGTCTATGTGCATTGTAGAATAATTTGTATTCAGCTATAAATGGATAAAGATATATAGATATAGATATAAGTATATATCTCATATATACACTAAGTCCCTCTCTTCCATTTCTTCTTTCAAAGCCAGAGTATCCTGTTGAGTTTTAACTTGTTTGATCTATCAAGAGGTGACAGCAGTGTTAAAGTCTCCAACTACTAGCGTATTGTTATTGATATTTCTTCTAGTTTATTAGCAGTTGTTTTAAGCATTTTTTCTGGCTCCCTCTTGCATGCACATAAGTTTAGGAGTGTGATTTTCTTCTAATATACACGTCTTAATTAGTCTGAAATTATCCTCTCTGTCTTTTATAAACTTTTGAGGGGGGATTTTGGGCCACAACCGGTGACACTCAGGGGTTACTCCTGGCTATGTGCTCAGAAATCGTTCCTGGGTTGACGGACCGAATGAGATGCCAGGGGATAGAACCATGGTCCGTTCTGGGACAACCGCTTACAAGGCAAAACGCCCTACCGCATTGCTCCGGCCCCACTTAAAAACTTTTTAAGCCTGAAGACTATGTTGCTGATATTAGTATGGCCATCCCAGCCTTTTAAAGGGGGGTGTTTACTTCCAACCTTTGACTTTGAATCTGTGTTTGCTCTGAATAGTCAAATGCATTTCTTGTAGGCACAAGAATGTTGAATTCACTTTTCTGATCCATTTTGCTACTGTTGGTGCATTTAGTCCATTGACATTGAGAGAGATTTTTGTCATGGGATTTTGTGCCATCTTGCCATAAAAGTTTGATGTGTTTCTGGGTTCTGACTAACCTCAAAATAGAACAGTCTATAAAGTTCCTGAACTGTTGTTTATCCATGAAGCTGTGTATCCTTCCTTCAAACTCGAATGAAAGTTCAGCTGGGTGAAGTCTTCATAGCAAGGCATTCATTTCATTGAAGTTTTTCACTATATCCTACCACTGCCTTTAGGCCTGAAGGGTGTTTGTGATATGTCTTCTGTAAATTTTAAGGATGCTTCTTTTTATGTAATTCCCCCCCTTTATCTTGCTGCATTCAGTATTCTATCTCTATATGTTGTTTTCATCATTGTGACTAGAATGTACCTTGGGGTGCTTTTATTTAGGTCTCTTTTAGTGGTACTGTTCTGGCATTCAGGATGTGCTTGCAAGCACTCTTCAGCACTGGGAATTTCTCAGCAATGATGTCTTTCTGTTGCTTCTTCATAGAGGTTTTCTTCCTGACTCTCTGGGACACCGATGACTCATGTTTTTTTTATTGAAATTTATCTCAAAGATGTGTTGTCATATGTTTGCTTATTTTGAGAATTTTTTTTTCATCTTCTCTTCATTTATTTTAAGGCTCTTTTCCAACTTCTTCTGTTGGATGAATGTGTCATGCAGCTCATCTTCCAGCTCACTAATTCTGTCCTCGGCATCTGTTATTCTGTAGGTGAGGTCTTTCAGTGAGTTTTTCATTTTGCCTACCAAATTTTTCAGTTCTTTTATTTCTATTTGAAATTTTCTCATCTCTACTCTTTTGAGTCTTTTTGACTGTTCATTCCATGGTTTCTTTGAGTTTTTAAACATCTTCAACATTTCATCTCTAAGGTCCTTGTCTCTAGAGAGGCTGTATAGGCTGCTAGTTGGGTCTTCAGAACTTCTATCTTCATTCACTGAGTGTGGTGAGTTCTGTGTTACTTTCCCATTGTGATTTTTGCAGTGTGGTGGTATGTATTATGTATGTTGTGGTGGGACTCCTTGACTAGAAAAAATGCACAGCTGCAGAGTGAAGTGGAGTGCCCATGCTCTTCTCCTATTTAGAAACTAGTCTGCATTAAAAATGAACCCCCTAAATCCACAAGGAAACCACCACCACTGGCACCATCATTTTACATCATAGCTGATGTATTCTTACACAATATCCTCCATTAGAATGCATATCAATCATCAATTACAATTAGTAAAAAGATAATCAGACCAAGTTTTTGGTTTTGTTTGTTCATTGAAGCAAGAATCATGGATCAGCATTCTGAGTGACAGACAACTTGATTTAAGAGTTTGCCCTCGGGCCCGGAGAGATAGCACTGCGGTGTTTGCCTTGCAAGCGGCCGATCCAGGACCAAAGGTGGTTGGTTGGAATCCTGGTGTCCCATATGGTCCCCCATGCCTGCCAGGAGCTATTTCTGAGCAGACAGCCAGGAGTAACCCCTGAGCACCACCGAGTGTGGCCCAAAAATAAAAAAAAAAAGAGTTTGCCCTCAAAAACCTAAGACCTGGTTGTCCAAGCAGAGAGCCAGGATTGATCTCTGAGCATAGAGCCAGGAGTAACTCTTGAGCACTGCCATGTATGGTCCCAAATTCAATACCCAAAGCAAACCTACACAACTATAAAAAAAAGTTTCCCTTGTGAAACACTTTCTGGATTTAGTCTGTATAAAGCACTCTCTCGCCACATGCTTCAATATTACCCAGGATTATTTACTCCCCCCAAAATGACTTCCTAATCAAAATTGGTGATTAAACACTCCTTTTGTATGAGATTCAAATCAGCTGACATTAAAGGCTGTTATATATTTAGAATAGAATATGAGGGTTCAGTTTTAGTGACAAAGCCAACACAGGAAATCTCCATCAGTAACAGCACAAGGTCCTCAGCCCCCTCCTGCCTAGCCTTAGGCCCCCCTCCTGTCTGCTCAGCTGCAGGTGTTCTTGCTGAATCACCAAGCTCTGCATTCAGGCCTCTGGCCATGAAGAGCAAGATGGCATCCCCCATTGTTCAATAGAGTACTACATTATATACTGGATAAATTAGTAAAAATCACATTGATTCAGATTAGACTCTCTCTGAATCATGGTTATCTTTTATACAAAGGCCCCTAAATGACTTGTAATTATTCACATTAAGTGAACAAAGCCTGGCCCTCTAGCCATTAGAAACCTGGAGTCAATCATTGGGAGGGAGCATTCACACTGAAGTGTTTGCTCCTTTGTGCGAAGACCCCTTCAACCCCAATAATCCTAATTGTGGTCCCTGAAATCCTGGCAATGAGTAAAACCATAATCACCCAAGCTGCCAAGCAGTCTTCAGAAGCAAGGAGGCCTGACTCATATTTTTATCTCCTCTCTATACCCTCTGTTCCTGTCACCAACCCTTTCCTCAGGCAAACTTCCCTATACTGATGCCCTCTGTCACTGTCACCAAATTCTCTGAGAGCACTCTCCTGCCTCTCCCTCTGTCATGGTGATGAGTATGTGCTGCTATCTGCATGATGAGGAAGCTAGTATCCCCCAGGCATATGTCTGCTGGCCCGTCCCACATGGCCCTGAGAGCATCCAGAGGAGTTCCTGGAGAGACTGAGCCTAGGCAAGGACTTTGTAAGGACAATACAGGTCATCCTCTATGGTGATTGGGCTGAGTACTCCCAGCCAGCAGGAATAAGATACTCAGTGCAGGCTTGTTCCAGGATCCCTCCCTACTTCTGGGCAGCATTTGAGGTTGCTCCTGAGGCAGAAGCTCCTCCAAGGACTTAAAACATATGTCTAATTCAAGTGTGACCTTGGCAACATGGCAGCAGGTCAGACTGCAGTGGGCACATTTTCCTGCTCCTGAGTCATTGGGGTTTCCAGATTCAATCCCAAAAACCCTCAGATGGAAAGGAAAGTGACAGCCAAATGCAGTGAGAGCAGCTGATAGTGAGAAGGGCTGGGAGAGCCTAAATAACCTTCTTTACTGGGGAGAGAAGATTCCTATATGAAGAGAGAAAAGATACCCGAACTTTCAATGAGTGTCTCTCTACAGTGTCACATATCACCAGGGATATGGAAAATGTAATGAGAAGACAAAGGAATGACATGGAAATAACATCAGAGGACAAACAGGAGTGACAGGAGGACACAGGGAGTGTCAGGGGGCTCAGGAGTGTCAGGGGGGAACATGGGAAATGTCAGGGGGTTACACGGTGAGTGTCAGGGAACAAAGAGAGTTTCAGGAGTCATTAGAGACATGGAGACTGTTGGAGATCGCTGGGGCAGTTTTGAAGGACACAGATAGTGTCGGGAGTTACAGGAACACAGTAGTTGTCAACATTCTTGGTCAGAGCTTTGTGGTTTGGGGGAGTCTCCAAAGTGCTCAGGAGACCCAGAGGCCCACCCAACCTAATATTGGAGATTCTTGCAAGACCTAGGATGTGGTGCTGCTCAGGCCCTAGGACTGAAGGAGCTAGACTCCTTGAAATGCTCAGGAATCTGAAATGCTCAAGACTGCTTGGCCACTGGTTTCTGTCAGACCAACACACCAGCCTCAGCCTGTCCACGCATCCTATTCCCACATGTGGTTACTTAAATCGGCTCACACAGAAGCATTGGTTGTCCTGGCTGAACCAACTTGTGAGGCTATGAGGCTTGGACCACCTGTTCCCTGGCTTCTCATGTGTGCTTGTGTGTGACCATGTACAACCTGCCTAAGACCTAGCCCTTAACTTCATTCCAAACCAAGCTACAAATCTCCCCACAATTCAATTTCTTCTCATGTGTGGGAAGGGCCATATGTTCAATAAGGCACTCTTGAGAGTTCCCACATCCTCAAACCTACAGCATTAATGAGCCCCCAACCCTAACATGGGCCACCAGCCTTGAGTAGGCCCCTAACCCTGACACATACACAGTTCCCTAAACCCAGCATGAACATGATCCCATGACATGAATGTGGGCTCCAATTATGCCATGGGTTCCTAGCCCCGACACAATTACAGGCCCACAAACTTTATATGAACATGAGTACCAGCTCAGACTGGGCCCTAATCTCAACCATAAACATAGGCCCCCAACCTGGACACAGACACAGGCCTCCAACCCCTACACATGTCCTAATCTTGACATGGACATGGTCATGGGTCCCAACCCTGACACAGGGTCCCAACTTTGACATAGACACAGACACTCCCAGCCTCTTCCTAATCAGACACAGCCTATGTATGTGAGCCTGAGTAGCTATTCTGACCCCTAGACATCTCCCCTCGCTCCCTCAGCCCCTGTGCCCGCATGTTCCTTCCTATGTGGTGAACTTCTCTGCAGCTAATGCCATGCTTGAATTTAGCATAATTGAGCCTTGTCTTGTATACCCGCATGACCATGGGATCATGTGCTCAGGAGGAAATTTATGGGCTTCAGTATTAGGATGTCCTACTGAGGAAATAGATGTAGGGGGTGTGAGTCAGCTCCCAGAATCTTCAATGAAGAAAAATATATCCATCTCTAAAAATATCCTGAATGAATGTGGCCTCCAGAAAACAGATCATTTCCCTCATGAATGTTTGGGCATTTTGCTTTATATGGAAAATACATGCTGCTCAGCCCACCAACATCACTTGCTGGAGAAACAGCCTGTGCTGAGGCTGGAGCGATAGCACAGCAGTGGGGTATTTGCTTTGAATGCAGCCAACCTGGGACAGACCCAGGTTTAATCCCCAGCATCCCAAGCTTGTCAGGAGTAATTTCTGAGTACAGAGCCAGGAGTAACCCCTGAGCACTGCTGGATATAAAAAAAAAAAGACAGAAAAGGAAGGAAGGAAGGAAGGAAGGAAGGAAGGAAGGAAGGAAGGAAGGAAGGAAGGAAGGAAGGAAGGAAGGAAGGAAGGAAGGAAGGAAGGAAGGAAGGAAGGAAGGAAGGAAGGAAGGAAGGAAGGAAGGAAGGAAGGAAGGAAGGAAAGGAAGGAAGGAAGGAAGGAAGAAAGAAAGAAAGAAAGAAAGAAAGAAAGAAAGAAAGAAAGAAAGAAAGAAAGAAAAAAGAAAGAAAGAAAGAAAGAAAGAAAGAAAGAAAGAAAGAAAGAAAAGAAAGAAAGAAAGAAAGAAAGAAAGAAAGAAAGAAAGAAAGAAGAAGGAAGGAAGGAAGGAAGGAAGGAAGGAAGGAAGGAAGGAAGGAAGGAAGGAAGGAAGGAAGGAAGGAAGGAAGGAAGGAAGGAAGGAAGGAAGGAAGGAAAGAAAGAAAGAAAGAAAGAAAGAAAGAAAGAAAGAAAGAAAGAAAGAAAGAAAGAAAGAAAGAAAGAAAGAAAGAAAGAAAGAAAGAAAGAAAGAAAGAAAGAAAGAAAGAAAGAAAGAAAGAAAGAAAGAAAGAAAGAAAGAAAGAAAGAAAGAAAGAAAGAAAGAAAGAAAGAAAGAAAGAGAAAGAAAGAAAGAAAGAAAGAAAGAAAGAAAGAAAGAAAGAAAGAAAGAAAGAAAGAAAGAAAGAAAGAAAGAAAGAAAGAAAGAAAGAAAGAAAGAGAAGGAAGGAAGGAAGGAAGGAAGGAAGGAAGGAAGGAAGGAAGGAAGGAAGGAAGGAAGGAAGGAAGGAAGGAAGAAGGAAGGAAGGAAGGAAGGAAGGAAGGAAGGAAGGAAGGAAGGAAGGAAGGAAGAAGGAAGGAAGGAAAGGAAAGAGCCTTGCTAGAAGCTCTGACTTGGCACCAGTGTGTGATGTTCAAACATGGAAGCAGCAGCAATTCATGGACTTGGATACAAGTGGTTTGAATGAGGGCTGTGCACCAGAGGAAGGTTTGAACAAAGATAATGTTGGACCTCGTCAATGCCGGCTTAGTGTCTGTCTCTAAGCACTACTAGCACTTAGCTCTCTGTCACTCTGTGTAAAAAGGAGATCCAGGCAATCATCTCTTTATACCATAAAATTGTTGCTCTGTAACTCTCATCTCTGATGCCAACCCTGGATCCTGGCACTACCCCTTCGAACAGACCAAAGTGTTGCAAGTATTTTTCATGACCTAGCAGAAAGCTGGACTTTTCATTCATTCATGTATCTACAGGATTTGGTGTTACAATGTCAATACTGCACCATGGTCCATATTATCTATGCCATCTAATGATATAGATCTGGGGTATCCTGAGTCAAGTGTCTGGGATCAGGGACCCTGTATACTCTGGTCAGATCCCACTCTGTCTTCTAGGTTTGCTCCCATTCTCAGGCTTCAGGGGAAAAGCAGAGGAGTTCAGGGAAGCACTCTGCTCATTCTCCTCAAGCATGAACATCATGTTCTTTTTTTGTGCCCACACCCAAGACTGCTACTTTGGAGAGCTTTGGTCCCACTGCCAATGCCTGGCATCTATCACCACCACACAGAGCCATCAAATTTCCAGAGCAAACATCTCTGGATGGGAAGGTTTCATGAAGGTCTCATGGGAGAAGGTCTCTGATAGTAACAGGCCTATGTCCTGGAGGGTGCATGCCATGTCCCCTTCCCCACCTCATGCCTTTTCCCATTGCAGGGCCAAATTCACCAGGCAGTCATGCCTCAGGTCTTAAATGCCACCAGCTCTGGATCCTATGTCCCATATCACCTCAGAGTTTCCAACAAATTCTATAAAATCTTCAACATGTGTGGGTCAGGGAGATACAGCATTTAGGGTACTTGCCTTGAACACAACTAACCCAGTCACATATGATCTCCTGAGTCCTTACCAGAAATGATTTCTGAGCACAAAGTCAGGATTAAGCCCTGAGCACTGCTATATGTGGTCCAAAAACAAAACACAATTCCAACATCCAAGCAAGAAATGCTTCTGATAGTACAACATCTCTTTTGGGGAATTAAAATAAAAAAGATATTCCCCCCCCCACTCATTACATATAGCTGAGCATGAATTTTAGGAAACAGTAATAACTGTACAAAACAAAAATCCATGGTTCTTCATCCCTAACAAAAAGCAGCCCCCAACAGAATTTAACAAAGCATATCATGCATTAGGGGAAGGGTGAGTATCGCTTTACCCCAGAAGGCTAGTCTGGTGCCACTCAAAAAGGCAGATGGTCACTTCCAATGGCAGACACTCCCTGTCTCCTAACTAAAACATGCATTAAAAGCCCATGATAGGGGCCAGAGTGATAGCACAGTGGTAGGGCATTTGCCTTGCACACAGCTGACTTGGACCGACCTGGGTTTGATCCCTGGCATCTCATATGGTCCCCTAAGCCTGCCAGGAATGATCTCTGAGCACAGAGCCAGAAATAACTCTTGAGCATCACTGGGTGTGTCCCAAAAATCAAAATAGATAAATAAATAATCCATGATAGACTCATTGGTACAGAATAAGGGTAAAAACTCACTTCCTAAAAAAGGGCACCTTTGAAGACCTCAGACGTTGCCATTTCAGTGCTGGGAAGGACACAGTAGAGACATGGGAACAGTGTGGCATGCTGGGTGGTGGAGGCAGTCTGGCATGGTGGAATGGTCTGGGAGCAGTGTGCAATTTCTACCAAATGCTGAGCTCAGAGATGACTCCTGAGCAGCTCAAGCTGTTGGTGCTGTAATGGTGTCTGGCATCTTCCTGAGAAACATCTACATAGCCCAGCAACACTCCTACACTCAGGAAGCAGGACAACACTGTGGTCAGGTGCTGAACTGGCTCAGCAGTCAAGGGCAGGTTCCAAAGATGCAAGTCTGGGTTTGAGCCCCAGCAGCACAGAAAGAAAGTGAAAACAACAAACCATGTGCCACAGAGGACCCTGTGAAGCCCTGTAGTCCCCAAATGGTGGGGTGCTAGAAGCAGGCACCCTTGAGAAGCAGGTTAGAAAAGCATCACAGCATGAGAAGACAAAGTATTCTCATGCAGCACATCACTGACACTTCTAGAAAGAAAACCTTGGAAATGTAAGATGTAAAATTATGCATTTAAAAGGATTATCAAATAATGAGAATTATTATCAAATGAGATAACTTACAAAATAGAGAATACTGCTGGGGATCATTTGAGCAGGAAATGTTTCCAGGGAGACACCTACACTGGTGATTTCCAAGATCTTATATTTTGAAGGTGTTCATGCTGTCACCCCTAAATAGGGCAGGAATGTTGAGGGGTATTGTCTCTTGAGTCCAAAATTCTACTAGGACTCATATACCACTGCAGTCCATGGAGAATAGTCACCCAAGAATTATGGGGTGGTGAGTGGAGGGACTCCAACAACCACCAAATGTGTGACAAGAAACCAAGACCAATCTGGTAGAACAGAGAGACTGGAGAAGCCACCAGCCAGGCTGGAAACACCATCTCAGTGCCTGTATGCACGCTGCTGCATGGTGGACAGTGATAGAAACTGCTGCAGTGCACAAAGTAAGGAAGAGCTACAGTCAATGCTCTGTTGAACCCATTTCTTCCACATGAGACCACGGAGTCAGGCCCTTACTCTGTTCCAGAGACAGATCAAGATAAGTCCATGGTTAAGAGCAAGATGCAATGGTGAAGATGTAAGCATGCTTTCAGTCACACCAGCACAAATGATTCCAGAGCCTCAAAATGACAGAATAGAGCCTCAGAGGGTCTCTGTTCAGTGTCAGGGCAAGAATGCCTTCTATGGAATTCTCAACTTAATCAATGAGTTTAGGTGTTAGGATTATAATAGTGTTCAAGTTGTCAGCATCAACCTACGAAGACACTGCCCACATCACCACCACAGTGCTCATAAGCCTTCCTGCCCATCCTGAAGTCACTTCAGTCCAACATCCTTTTCCTCCCATCCCACCTCCATTACTTGTGAATGGACAGTTGAGCTTAGTGCCCACCCTCAGCACCACCCAGTGACAGACACCCTCCACTCAGGTTGCCAGGTCACTTCCAGCCAACATGTTCATTCACCTTTTGCCTCCCTCCAGCCCTGGATCTCTCCAGTCTGTATTCCAGTACCAAAAGTTATTTATCTTGTTCAGACCCTGTCTATTTCTCTGTAGATCATGAATGACACTTCACATAGTGAAAAGGCACAATGAGGAGCCGGAGAGATAACATGGAGGTAAGGCGTTTGTCTCGCATGCAGAAGGACTGTGGTTCGAATCCCAGCATCTCATATGGCCCCCAGAGCCTGCCAGGAGTGATTTCTGAGCATAGAGCCAGGAGGAACCCCTGAGCGCTTCCGGGTGTGACCCTCCACCAAAAACAAAAAAGAGAAAGAAAGAAAAGAAAGAAAGAAAGAAAGAAAGAAAGAAAGAAAGAAAGAAAGAAAGAAAGAAAGAAAGAAAGAAAGAAAGAAAGAAAGAAAGAAAGAAAGAAAGAAAGAAAGAAAGAAAGAAAGAAAGAAAGAAAGAAAGAAAGAAAGAAAGAAAGAAAGAAAGAAAGAAAGAAAGAAAGAAGAAAAGAAGGAAAGAAAGAAGAAAAGAAGGAAAGAAAGAAAGAAGAAAAGAAGGAAAGAAAGAGAAAGAAAGAAAGAAGAAAGAAAGAAAGAAAGAAAGAAAGAAGAAAGAAAGAAAGAAAGAAAGAAAGAAAGAAAGAAAGAAAGAAAGAAAGAAAGAAAGAAAGAAAGAAAGAAAGAAAGAAAGAAAGAAAGAAAGAAAGAAAGAAAGAAAGAAAGAAAGAAAGAAAGAAAGAAAGAAAGAAAGAAAGAAAGAAAGAAAGAAAGAAAGAAAGAAAGAAAGAAAGAAAGAAAGAAAAGGCAAAATGGACAAACCTGAAAACAGCCAGTGTTGGTGGGAAAGTGAGGAAAGGTTACCATGTTGAGTGAAGTAAGGAGACCCAGAACCAATATGGGATAATGTCAAAACATATTTCAGTGGGACTGGGGGATCCACAGGTACAGTGAGAAAAATAGGCTTGAGTTCCAGTACTAGAAAAGCAGAAAAGATACAAAAGAAAGTAAAGGGCAGAGGAGAAAGGTGGGTGAGGAAAAACGTGGGAAGGAAATTCCTCTGGAGGAGAGGGAGAGAAGGAAGATGGAAGAGGGAGAGAGAAGGAGGAATAGGGAGGAAGGAGAAGGAGAAGTGGGAATGGAGGGAAGGGAAAAGGAGGGGGAGGAAAAGAGGAGGAAAAAGAAGAGGAGAGAGGTGAAAAGGAGGAGGAGCAAAGGAAGCTCCCTTGGCAGATGCTTCATGGCCTCTGTGTAGTACTAAGTTGGGAGAGATTGCTCATGGGGGTGCACACCCCCCTGCTTGGATGACACTGAGACCCACATGTTAGGTGCACCTGCAGAGCTAAGCTAGCAGAACTTGGCCTGTATCCTGAATGTGGCTGACTCAGACTCATCAAGCTCTCAGGAGACAAAGGGCTCCCCGAAAGGTGTAGAGTCACCCCAGCCTCCCTCGCAGGTATGGAGTCAGCCAGCCTCCATCACAGGCACATGGAAACACAGCTGTGGCCAGTGTTGCTGTGGCCTTGCAGGCCCTCAGCCACCCCATCTATCTGGATGGTAGAATTCTTGCGAAGACAATTTTTACACAGCACTACACTAAAAGCCATCTTGTCCATCCCATTTTTCCTCACTTTGATCTCAACACTGTACAGGGACAGACTTCTTAGCTGACTGTCCCTTGAACTCTGACCTTCACCATTCTAGAGTGTCTGCATCTCTGGCAGACAGTGACTTGTGCTTAGCCTCACAGAACATCTGAGCCTTTGTCTCTGCTTTCTGGTCAGACTTGTCCATTCTCCTGAGCCATCAGTGGGCAAATTGAGGCTGAGGTCAGACCTCATCCTGTTGTCAGTTGGTGTGGGGATTTCTTGGTGTGTGGCTGTGTGGCCATTCACAGAGGCCCCTGTGGAGCTAAAAAGCTCAGGTAGCCTCCAGTTTTGCTTCCTCATGTGACTCTCAGATGGTACTTTCCCTCCCTCTGCCTCTTCTGCTATTAAGTGTGAGTTACAGTAGCAAGTTCCTGACCTGTCCCACAGCCATCATGCACTATCAGGATTTCTGCATATCCACTGCAGGATTTCTGTGGGAAGGAACAGTTCTAATTTGAGAAAGGTCAGGGAGCCTGATTAACTGCATAGAGTGGCCAAAGGAAGAGGATGGTGCCTGAAGCCAGGTTGGTAGAGTGTTTCTGTTGAGCTGGTGAACTTTGGTGCTGCTGTGGTGAGGAGCAGTTGGACAGGGATGTGGCACATGTGTGAGCAATGAATTCTACCCACCTAATCTGAGCCCTGCTCTCCATGGACCTAAAACCCGACTTTAATTCCCTTTGTGATTCAATGCCTGAACTAGATGAGCCAATTACAGAAAGGTCAGTTCTATTTTAAGTGGCGCAGACAGGTAGCTGCAAGAGAAGACACCAGCAGTATTCTTCTCCATAAGAGTTTTCTCTGCGACTTTAACTGTGCCAGGGAATAGCAGGAACTATAGAAGCAGATAGCTGAAGCCTCCAGAAGGACCAGCTAGGCTCAAGCACTCTTCAGACAGAAGAGAAGCTGCTGAGAAACTGTGCAGCTACTGACAGAGCAAGCTGGATGGAAGCAATGCACCATTTCCTGGCATGGCTTTCTTACCTCTGTCCATGTCTGACTGACCAGGCTCCTTACTTCCATTGGTGTCCCCTCACCTCCTATACATAAGTGAAGGTGAAGAAAACCAAATAGTCCATGATGACATTGGAAAATTGTACCATAAAATTCAACTTCAGAAGAAGGAATAATGAAGAAGAGGCGTTTAAAATAAAGAAAGCAGAGATTATAGTTTATGGTGGGGATAATGAGCTCATGTTGCCTCCTCAGAGGAAACGACATTTACTATTCAATTGCAGACTCGGAGATTCACACTGAGGTATATATATGAAATACTGGAAGAAATAAGTGGAAATAATTTATTTACTATGCACTAGATCAACAATTTTACCGAGCCCCAGTAACAGAACAAGAAGAAAAATGCTTTCCCTGAAAAGAGAAAACAGTTCTGCTAGAAATCTTTGAAAAGTCTGGACACTTAAGTGGAGCACACATTTCCAAAATGAGGAGTTTAGGCTGGTTATTGAAATCTATGATGTTTTCGAGTTGCTACACTATTCGTGAAAGTGCAGAGGTATTTGCCTCAGTAGATGCTTCTAACTCAGTGTTTATGACGGGGGGTTCAACAGGGAACAGAAAACAACTCACTCTTTAAGCTTGTTTCTCTAAAGGCTACAAAATTACTTCACAAATTTGTCTCGACAGGAACATAAAAACTACTTGACTAAAATAAATTCATTAAACTTCTATGTAAATAGAATTTATTGTTTTATTTTTTGTTGTTGTTTTTAAGTAAACGATTTTACCATTTCAAAATGTTCTATTTCAAGATACTCACAAAAATTCCAATTCACTATGTCTTTCGTTTGGCATTATTTTTATATGTATTTTTCTTTTTTTTTTATAATTTTTATTTTGACCAAAGTGGCTTACATATGGACTCCATTATTCCGTGGGTGTATAGAGGGGTTCCAGGTTGTAAAAGGAATGGAGGGAAAGAAGAGAGAGACCAAGTAAAATGTCTTATCAAGGTCACTCTTTATTGATCGGTACAGGCTCTTTTAAGCACAATTAAAGCAGGGGGTGGAGAGGAACCAAAATGGAACAGCCAGCATTACAGGCAGTCTTTACAGGGTGGATCCCTGTAATTAAACTTTACATGTTATCTTTACACAGGAACCAATTTTCACCTTAAGATAGTAAAGATTCAAAGATATCTCAAGCTTCCTGGAATATATGCCTGGTAGGAAACTATGATATTTCTTAGGGCTCTGGGCTAGTCAATGCCTTAGGTTATGTATTCTTGCCACACAGACTGGTTTATTCTGCTGAATTCCATATCAGGGTTTGATCTCTGGCTGTCTCTGACATATTTTTCTTTTTTTTTTTTATAATTTTTATTTTGACCAAAGTGGCTTACATATCTTTCACAGTCATATTTTAGGTACATATTAACATTTAATCAGGGGGATTCCTATCACCAAAGTTGTCCTCCCTTCACCCCCGTTCCTATCTTGCACCCCATATCCCCCACCCTCAGACCCAGGTTGCTAGTATAAGTGGTCCCCTCTGTGTCTAGCTTACTATGTAGTGATCATACAACTGTTTGGTCTTGGTACCCTCCTTATTTCCCCCTCTATTTGAAAGGCAGAACTAGATAGTTCAAGTTATGTGGTTTTGTTTGAAGAAAAGAAAAGCAATAAAATAGGGTAAAAATCAAATAAGCCGAAAATGGGCAAAGTCCTTCTAGAGTCTCTCAATCTCAATTTGAGAGAGGAAAGGGAAAAAGGAAGTGAAACACCACAAAAATACAAAAGGAAATATCCAGTGAGCACTACAGTAATAGAGACAAGCATCACATAATAACCATGGTCCTTAAATAAAAACATAACAGAGCACAAAAAGGAAAAGAAAAAAGAAAGAAAAAGAAAATGGAGACAACAACTTCAATATCTAAACCAAAACAAAGAAATCAAAAAATAAATAAATAGATAAATAAATAAATAAATACGATTATTTTGTGCTTTTTTTTTTTCCTGCATAGGCACAGTAAATACTGGGGACATTAGAAAGAAAGGGAATTCCCATGGCCTAAGATAGACAGGTTTCTCCATCCTTGAAGTATACTGGCATGGGAATAACTATATACTCCTTGCATGTTTATTTACTCTTCCATCGGTGCTTTTGTGTGTATGGAAGACTTCTGCTTCGTCGTGGGTGATAAAATCAGACCTCTGTATCTAGAGATCTTGGTGTCTGCACAGGTCAAGAAATGGAGCTTATGATGAAGTCTTTCTTTGTGGTTCTAGGAGTTCTGTTCCTTCACTGTCATTTTAATCCATCTTCTGTAGTTGATAGTCTTGGTCATTGCACTGATCCTAGAATGAAGCCTGGGATAGAGTCTTTTGTTGTTTCCAGAAGACCCGTTCAGTTGCAGTTTTCTCAGTCAGACCTCTGGAATTAACGATCTTGTTTGTTGAACAGATCGTAGACCAAAACCTAGACTAGGGCTTTTTTATTGGTCCCAGGATATGTTCTGCCCAGTTATGGTTGTCACACTCAATCATCTGTACATATCTATTTTTCTTATGTTGATACGTGAATGGCATCAATATTATTTTAAAATGATCAGCTCTAATTATTATTTTGGGTTCTTCAACTCCTTCCTGAAGTTTGTGTTTCAGCATTAGAATACTTTGCCTTGATCCCAAAAATCTGAGTGCAGTCTGCTTCAGTAAATGAAGTCAGTTATTACTTATTTTGTAGAAAGTTTTCCTCTCATCTTCACATGCAAAAAATGCTTTCACCGGGGTTTCATTCAACCCTTTAAAATATTGTCATATTGCTTTCCACCCATTATCATTTTTATTAAAAAATTTTTGGTCAATTGTACATTAAGAAAACACACTACAAAAAAAAAAAGAAAAGAAAAACACACTACAACTAAAAGGCAAGTATGAATGAAAGAGGAACCTTGGGCATTATACATCCAGGAAGCAGTTAACATCCAAAACATATGAAAAATGCATATAACCTGGCAACAAGAAACCCCAATTTAAAAAGAGGGACAGAATGCCTGAAGAGTGTTCCTTAACGAAGACAGACAGACAGCTGACAGACACTGCATGAATGTTCAACACAATTTGCTTTCAGGGGAAGCACACCCAAAGCCCTCACACCAGTGAGAATGGCCACTCACAGCAGCATGGGAGATGAAACTGTTGAGGGGAGCACTGAGGGTCCCCGAGGCATCATTGGTGAAGCTCTGAGAAGAGCAGTGTGGGGAGCAGCACTATAGCACTAAAAATAGAAAGCCTACAAATCCAATGAGAGCTTGCCCAGGGATTTATCTGAAGGGCATGAAAATATGAATCAAATACCACATTGCTATCTCCACAGTAGCCAACAAGTGGAACCCACCTACATGTTCATGGAACCTGTGTAATAAAATTTCAGCCCAGTCCTGTGTTGTAATACTACCTGGCCATTAAAAAATGATGCAGTCATGCCTCACAGTTCAGTCATAGAAAAACCAAAGCTGACTCTACTGAGCGAAGCTGTCAGAAAACCAAAGACAGTGGTTTCAACAATATGTAGAAGGGATATGAGAATTACAACCCAAGAGAATTACCACACACAATACAAACTGATTCAGAAAATGTGGTGTCAGAGGGAAAAGGGACCAACTGACTGATTCGATTATTCTTTGAATGTTGATTGAGATGTTGTCATACAAACTTGCTATAATTTCAGGACAAGGGGTGAAGGAAAGGAGCAGAGGGGCATAAGGGAGTGTGATGGCCCAAGAACTTTTGTGGTGGATGCGAGAATCTATGAAGTTATATTCACACGAAGAGAATATTGTAAACCAATGGCAATCAATAAAGTTTTGTTTAAAATTTTAAATTATAAATTACCTCAGAGCTAATGCAAAATTAATATTTAATTTAAAAATCATATAATTTAAAAATATAATTTAAATTGTAAAATTATATAATTTATATCATTATATATAATCAATTATATAACTCAAATATATAGAATTTTAAATAATATATAATTTTGATATGTTATATGATATGGATATTAAAATATATAAATTATATATTATTTATATAATATAAATATATATTATATTAATATATATAATTCTCAGACTTTCTTTGCTTTTGTTATCCAACCATAGGTGATGGGAATATCACACTGGTGGAGGAGGGTGTTATTTACATGACTGAAACCCAACCACAATCATATTTGTAATCAAGGTGTTTAAATAAAGATATTTTTTTAAAATGATGCTTCTGAGAATATATGTTCTGCATGGGTTTAATGGCTGATATGAATTTGTCGGTTGCCATCTTTCATTACATCAGAAAAGTTCTCAGCTATCATTTCTTTAAATAGTGCTTTTATCTAATTTTTCTCCCATGTTTGGTTTCTCAATTACATGAATACTAGGTTTTCTAGAAATTCCTTTACTTTTCAGATCCAGTGGGGTTTTTTTGTTTGTTTGTTTTTGTTTGTTTGTTTGTTTTGGTTTTTGGGCCACACCCAGCGGTGCTCAGGGGTTAGTCCTGGCTGTCTGCTCAGAAATAGATCCTGGCAGGCACGGGGGACCATATGGGACACTGGGATTCGAACCAACCACCTTAGGTCCTGGATAGGCTGCTTGCAAGGTAAACACCGCTGTGCTATCTCTCCAGGCCCTCCAGTGTGTTTTTTAAATTTAACTTTCTCTGTTCTTTGTTTAGGGGAACTTATTAATGTTTAGTTTCCTTTATAGATCCCTTCTTCTGTTACATTCACTTTGCTTTATTCTTCTTCAATTTTAAAATTTTGGGTCAGTTACTAATCTCCCCATGTCATGGTCCTTGTGCTGATGCCTCCATTTATTTATTCAGCAAGCCTGTCTTTCTCTCTGAGCAGATTAATCATAAAATCTTGAATTCTTTACCCAATCTTTCTATCTGGACCAACTTCCGGTTTATATATATGGACTGTTTTTTTTTTTCTTCAGGCAACTTCAATCTATAATGTTTCATTTTATTCCACAGATTGAAGAGGCTCTGAACCTTGGCTTCTTCCTATAAGAAGGGACGAGGGTTGCTGGCTGTTAAATGACCAGCAAATTATCTTGATCATCACAAGATCACTTCTCATTTTTTGTGATGAGAATTTTAGTCTTTCTGTGGCCTCACTTGAAAGGCTAGACTATTGACCAAGATGTTGTCATATAAATTCATTGCCCCAATTCTGCATCCTCACTTGAAATCTTGCCTCTCTAGCCTGAAGCATCTTCTTGACTACCTGAGTCTGGTTTTTGTTTTTGTTTTTGGTTTTTTTTTTTTTTGTATTTTTGGGCCACACCCGTTTGATGCTCAGGGGTTACTCCTGGCTAAGCGCTCAGAAATTGCCCCTGGCTTGGGGTGACCATATGGGACTCCAGGGGATGGAACCGCAATCCCTCCCTGGCTAGCGCTTGCAAGGCAGACACCTACCTCTAGCGCCACCTCTCCAGCCCCTTGACTACCTGAGTCTTGACTGTCATATACAACTAAAAGTTATCCCAAATTAATGCTGCCATGTGTTCCAGTTTCTGTGGCAATGTGTTGAGGATCTTTAGTGGACTCCATGATAGCATTCTGTGATTTGAAAATTTTCCTCAGAAAGAAAGCAGGATGAGTATGAGGTTTGCCCTGAAACATATGTTTTTCATTGGCTGCTGTTCACTGTCAGATTCAAATGTCCTGAGTTGTGTGAGTTGAGTATTTGTCAATCATGAGTAGAGTCAGAAAGATGACAGTGAATCTCATTTGCTTGTCTAGAACATTGTGTCAAGCCCACTCTTCATAATACCTTGTCCATATCTCTGTCTAATCTATCAAGGGCTCCCAAAGCAAGAGACATTCCCAAACTGTGTATGGCTGTTATAACTTTTCCTTCTATACCATGAGCATCTTGCTGGTTTAGCAAGAGGAAGAACAAATACATACACACATCTATATTCATATAAACCTATTCACATGAACCTATACACAATGATTTTGGTTTTATCCAAAAGTTTTAAAGAAGCCAATAAAGACAATTACTAAAAATTTGATCTCAGTTTTTAAAAAATGATAGTGACATAGTGACAATTGTCCTTTGAAATTCAAATTGGGCTTTAAACCAAACTCTTTTTATGTGAACATAAAACAGATTGTCCTAGTTAATGGAGCATTTTCCCACCTGAAATTTCTGTCATATGTTTTGGGAACAGTTTCAATAGCCTGGGAACCTACCAATTGATTTAAGATGGCACAAATGATCAACAAATTTTGTCTGCCAAAGTTGGGATCTGAAATAATGTTTCATATCCTACTTACTTAATGTAACTTAAATCAGACTGTTTTCAAACTTGAAGTCAAAAGAACCTAACAACCTGCTTTGAACTAATTTCATTTGTGTCACCAAATAATGATGAAAGCACAGAGCCATAATTTTTGTCATATTCAGTGTCATGTCTTTTTATTATTTTATTAAAATAGATTTGAACAAGACACTGGTTTTTACTGATTTGTATTATTTATATTCTCAAATGAAATAAAGGCCATTGATTTTAAATTACATTATTAAGTACTATATACTGGGAAATACTATAATAGAAACTGAACATATTTTGAGTAGAAGTAAACACTTCATATTTCAAATGCTGCATTTTAGAGAAAGGAAAATGCACCAGATCAAAGGAAACCTGAAAAACCTTGCCAAACTGGAACAAATGCTAGTTTAGTATCAGGATACGCTTGGTGGGACAGGTACTGATGGGATGGAAGAAAGAGAAGTTTCCATAGCTGCTCAGCAGGCTCAGAACATTGTGATAATGGCTTGAGGCTGGGTGCAGTTCCATCCTATTCTTCCCAGCATCCTTTGTAGCTGAGAAAATCAGACTTGAGGGTCTGTTTTATCTGTTTAGCATCCCAGTGCTCAAAGTGGCAGGAACAAAGCTGAGAGTCATTCAGACGAAATGAGGACCTAGATTTCAATGTGACCTCCCCCAAAGTGAAGAGAAACTGTGTGCCTGTCCAGGCAGGAGCTGCCTTCCTTCTGTGTCCAGACAAGGTCAGCTCTGCCCTGCATGGACAGATTCATTCAGTTCACCTCACTCAGTTCACCTTCCAGTATCGCTCAGTTCCCAATTGCTCTGCTGCTCTATTTCCCCTCTGTTTCCCATGGATGGGCTAATTTTTCATCTTTATAATGTCACTGTGGCAGGTTTAGTGTGCTCTGTAGAATGTAAATGTAAAGTTCCAGTTCCAGTACCAACAGGCTAATGAAAAATAAGTGAATTGTCAGGACATGAGAAGACTCTAGGTTCCCAGGTGCAGGTTGGTGCTGAAAGGCAATAATAACATCCTAGACCTTTGGAATGCACTGACAGCCCATCAACCAAGAGCCCTCACATGGGTCTCATGAGATGGTGGAGGAGCTTGTCTGTCTTATGGAAATCCCCTCACCCCAGCCAACTTCTGTTCACATATTAGGGAGCAATACATCTACCCACTTACTCTCACTGCACCTCCAAGTCAAGAAAAAAACTGAGAGGCGAGCCAAGCCCACATCTACCCATTGTGTGGTCAATCTTAAATCAGAGAAAGTGTGCTTGGGTCTGGAGAATAAAGCACAAAGGACTGAGTGCTTATCTTACAGGTGGGATCCTGGCTTAAGTCCCAGCTCAATGTGGATTTTCACAGCTGCTCCTGGATTGGCTTTTGCTTAAAAAATGAGCAGCTCAAAATGGTGAGAGCAATATTGCAGAGAAATACTGCCTCTTCTCTCATCCACACTGCACCTGAGCTGGTCCCCACAGTCAGAGATGAACACACACACACACGTTTGCATGTACATTAGCAAGACATGTGTGTCATACATATACATGCTTTTATATAAGCACACACTCACTTCCTTTGCAGAAGGCCTAACATGTCCTAATAAAAATAACTTCATCGCAGTTTCCTCCTGATGAACATCAACAGAAGCACTGACCCTGGTGGAGATGACACAATGAGGAGAGGAGCCTGACCTTTGGGAAGCCAGAGAATAATCAGTGGGACTTTTATCTTTAAATGTGTATCCAATTATTCATGGATGAAGCTCAGAGCTCTGAAGCCAGGCTCTCTTGCAAGCACTACTCCTGAGCTTACTATTTTTGCAATCTGCACTAGTCTGAATTTCTCTGGATTGTAACCAGATGAGAACCTCTAGGACTTTTTCTGCTACAAAGACATCATCTAAAGTAGAATCCAGACTTGCTGAAAGCAGAGGTTCTGGGACTACCAGAGCAGAGTCAGGCACGATTTCCACAGAATCTGAATCCTAATACTAGCAACTTCCATGGTGTAGAAACATCTTTCCTTTCTGGTCTGAATCATATGGACAATAGTGGAATATAAAAAAAAAAAAAAAGCATGTCTGGACAGGGCTTTCTGCATTGCCTGTTAATTGCGAGTTGAAATTAGACGCCGCTCTGCACTATCCTGACTTCAATGTAGGATATACATATTCCAGGACGTTCAATACAGAAACATGAGATCAACAACAGAATCTGTGAAAAATATAACTGTATGGGCACTACAGACAATGACTGGGATTGGACAAACTAGTTTGCCTGGAGCCTAGAAATGGTCTTATGTCAGGAAACTTCAGGGGTAGGATCTCCTTGTACTTAGGCCAAAGTTTTTCCTTTCCATGACCCCCATACTTTGGTGGGCTCATGCAAACGATAATTGCCACACTAACATTGTTTTTACAGTGCTCCTTTGACTCCAAACCTTTAAGAAACCACTAGTAAAAATATCTGGAACTGAAAAAAAAAAGTTTACATTAGTGTTAACATATATGCTTTTAGATGCACTAGCATTCTGGGGGATAAAGGAGGGAGATAAGGGATATATGTTTGGGAACAGGGATGAAGGGAGGATAACACTGCTGGTGGAAAGGCCCTCATTTATTGTCACCGTGTATCTTAAACATCACTGTGTAAGATTTGCCATTGTGTACCTTAAGTGTCACTGTGTAAGATTTGCCATTATATAAATGTCTGTCATTTAAATATAAAAAAAATTAAAAATATGTTAAAACTTAAAAAAAATAGCATGTGTGGGAAGAAAATGCTGGGGTTGAGTGTGGACTGACATACAGTAGTAGGGCTGCATATGGACTGAAGTACAGGCTCTGGGTTACATAGCAAAGCTCAGTGTGTTCCTTAAGTGGTGTGAGATGCTCTCACCCTGCCCGTACCTATGTAGGCCTCTCATCTCTCTTCTCATTCAAAATCTGCATGTGCCCGCATCTGTTCCAGGCTCAAATCCCCCTGGAACACTGTCTTTGAAATGGTCTGTGTAACCACCATGCTGAAGGGCCTCCACCCAGGCACAAGGACAAGGGTCCAAGAAAGAGCTTTATTAGCCATAGGTCAGCAGGTAAGTCTTGAGTACAAGTGTGGATGGGGTGGTGTGGTGTGAGGGATATTTGGGACATTGGTGGTGGGAATGTTGCACTGGTGAAGGGAGGTGTTCTTTACATGACTGAAATCATACAACTGCTATCCTATTTGTAATCATGGTGTTTAAATAAAAATAAAAAAATGAAAAAGTTCAGCAGGTAAGAAGGCCAGCAGTGGGGATCAATGGCAAAGAGCCTCAAGTGCAACCTGAGGGGCCTCTTCCACAAGAGGAGCAGGACACTGGCTGTGGGAGAAGCAGAAAGTTGGTCAGAACTCTGAGGCCCCAGCACTTTTATGGCCAGGGGAAGGGTCTGCATGGCCATTCATACTGGGGTCTTCCTGGTAAGCTTTGGGAAAGGACAAGAGAGGTGTGTGTATGTGCAGAATCTCAGCAGCTCAACCTAGAGGGCAGGGGTGTCACTGTTCCTACAATAATTCCTCTGGGTGGCTTCCATCTCATTATGCTCACTACTAGCATGTCAGGGAAGTGGGGAATGTTGCCAGCTCCAAGCAGTATCGGGCATGCTCATGTGTGGTCAAGCGTGGTCAAAGAAGGACCTTTCCCCAAGGAACACCAAATAATGTTGTTTGGGGATTTAAAAGCAGCTGTGAAAGTCTGACGCTGCTTTCCTGCCAGTAGGAACAGATAAAGCAGCAACCTCAGCAACCCTGCCCACCGCAAACAGCACGTTTGAATCATTCATGGGACCTGCTTGGCAAATGTCTTCTCAGGCTACTTAGTCGTAAAGCAAGATTTGTCCAGGGAACAGGATAGAAGTTTGACTACCCGGCTTGTTCAAGACACAGAGCTAAAGAGACTTAGAAACAAGGGCAGAGACAAGAGAGGCAGAGAAACACATAAGGAGAAGGAGATAGAAACAGAGATAGGGAGGAGGGTGGTGATTGGGAAGCCTCACGTGTTCTTCTCAACACTTGTTGCTCCACCCTGGACTCTTAGAAGTACTAAAACACTCGGATGAGAGCCAACTCTCTTGCTAAGGTGCAAACCTCTTCTATTCTATTGTTTTTCCCAAGTCATGGCACCTACACAATGTGGTTTCACCATCACATGATCTCTTTTAACTTGCCTTTCATCTTCTAACTTCCCACCTTCTCCCGGCTAGGCATTCTATCTTATTAATAATCATCAGTAAAACGTCCATTTTAAGCAATCTCTTGATGATGAATCCTGATGGAGAATGTTGTTCTCTTGTCATTGAGCAGTAGAATAACTGGGAAGCAATTATATAACCAAACAATGCTTTTTATGGCTAGGAGAAGGCAGGAAACAGAGGCGGAGCTGTTAAGTCATACCCACTCATTCCCAGACTCACATGTATGCCCTAAGCACATAGTTGTATCAGACTCACACTTGGCTCCTAATTTGTGGTCCTAGAAACTGTCAGGGTTTCTGTCCTTCACTGGATAAATGAGGTGATGGCTATTTATTGTCCTTCAGTTACTAAGTTCCAAACATCATTACTGAGGATGAGTAAATCTGAGTGCACACCACTATGTTCATTGCCATCATTGATTAAGATGGTTAGATGAAAGCACTATAGAGGGGAGGCACATGGAGTAGCTCAGGGACAATAAGACACAGGACATATAGGCAGAGATAGGCTCACCTGTGAAAGTGCTTTTGCTCAGAACAACCCAAATGCCTCCATTATAATAGCCTGATGCAAGTTTTGAGCAATAGGGACCAGGGCACTTTTATCACCTTCAGGAGATCCAGTCCTCCCAGAGACCTTTAACAAAGACCACAGCAACATGAACTATTTCTAAACTCCCGCATACCCATGGACCACATAAACATCAGCTCCTTCCTTTTCTCCCTAACATTAGAGCCATGAAATATCAACCATTTCTGACCCCCAGGTCCACAGACCATGGAAACATCAACCTTTTCTAAGACCCCCCAGACCACAGAAACATCAGCCCTTTTTTGTTACCCTTAGAGGGCATGCCCCAAGAATGGCTGGTTTCTCAGTGACTCCTGCAGGAGCCTGGCCAATGGTCTGCTACACCCACAAACACACATGAAGCCATTAGTGGTGCTTCATTTCATCTAGGAGGCCAGAAGCCAGGCTAGGAAGCTTTGGGGACAACAGAAAGAGGGCTCCTCTCATGGTCTTTAAATGTCTGTCTTCACCTATTTCTCTTGCCCCTGAAATATGATCTTTCTAACAGCTCCAACACCCCACAAACACCAAATGCTGGGCTGCCAATCCCACTGGTGCTGTAGACAGAAGCCGCCTTCAGCACAGGGCCCCACTTCCTATTGTTTCTCTGATCATGAGTCTAGAAAATGCTGCCCTTGCACCTTGCCACCAATGCTCCATCAATCATTCTTCCCTCCAGATCCAACACTGAAGAAATTCTCAGGTGAAGGGGTTCTTAAGAGTTGATATTTACTGCATCACTGGGTACTTTTGTGCAGTGTGCATTTATTTGTTCTATTGAGCTGATACTTGCAAATGGTTTATATGATTAATAATTCCATAGCGGGCACCAGAGACATAGAACAACAGTAGGTAAAGTGCTGGCCTTGCATGTGGATGGTCCCATTTCATTTCCAACACTGCCTACGGTATCCCCTGAGCACTGTCAGGAGTGATCCCTGAGAACCACAAGTAAGCCCCATCCCTCAAAAAAGGAATTTCACACCAGTTTTTCCCACTGTGTAGTCAATATTTATTGGTAGAACCTGAAAAACAAATGCAACTGAACATTGAAAATCATTCATTTCCTATCCCGCTGGTTCCTTTGTCCACTTCTATTTGATTCTTCCAGACAACACACTCTCTCCCATTCCCACTGCTCCTGACACAATGGCCATCACATTGTGCTGCTTCTGCTCCCTGGAGAACTCAGGATGTGGAGGGGTTGAGAGGGACTGACCAGGTTCAGGCATTCAGCACCAAGAGCACAGTCTCTGAGCAGGGCTCATCTGGGGTGACCCTGCTCTCACTTTAGGACTCAGGCTGGGACTCGCTCAAGAGCGACATCTGTCCAGACTCTTGACATGTCTTCTGATGATGCCCTGGCCTCATTCCCACTTTGTAATCAATATTTATTGGTAGAACCTGAAAAACAAGAGCTCCTTATTTTTAGATCTTCAACTTGAATTTTTAGGAATGTTTGACACAGCAACCGCTCTCACTGGGTTCAAAATGACACATTGTTTCTTTCAGCAGTAATGACGCTGTCACCTCACCCAGACGGTATTTTTAGAACCCAAATTCTAGCTGTCACCTCTATTACTTGAAGATTTCAGCTTGTCAAATCCTACCTGTACTTCCCCCATCCCAACCGGAGCTTACTCACCACTCTGACATTCTCCTTTTTGTGTGGCCACATCTCATGGGGTCATTTCAATAAGAGTTTTAAAATAGATGCCCACCCCTGCACCCACAGAACTGGCTTATATTCTCCTTCCCATGAGTCTGACTAGGCTGGTGCAGAGATGGTCCTGGGGAGGGAGGTGTCATGAGGGTCTGAATGTGGCCTTCATGAGAAAGGAGATTCAGCATCCTGAAGCAGGTCTTGAGCCCCCTGGATGGGGGATCTGTGGAGGCACCCCAGAAGTTAGAAGAACAGCAGGGTGGGGAGCACAGGGTGAGCTAGCTACCACTTCCCACTGCTGCTGTGGGAATTGAGGCCATCTCAGCCCCTGAGCACACAGAGTATAGGCTTCTCTGCACACTCGGTGGCCGAATGCTGCGTCCACATCACTTTGGCACCCACAAATTCTGGCACACCACACGGGTGGCACAAAAAGTTTTTTCTCCCTTGCACAGAATGAGAAGACTGAGTCTGAGAAAAAGATAAAATAACTTCTTCAAAATCAACTTCTTCCTGTTTTACCAGCAGTAAATGTTTAGTTAGTTTACTCACTTGATATACCTTTAGACCCAAGGACATGTAAAACTTTCCCAGGTCTGAGGCCAGAATGATAGAACAGTGGGTATAGTACTTGCCTTGCACTCAGCTGACTGGCTGGAACCTCAACATCCCATATTGCCCCCCAAACACTAACAGGAATGATTACTGAGCTCAAAGAGTAATCCCTGAGTGCCACCAATCGTGCCCCAAAAACCAAAAAAAAAAAAAAATTATTCCCAGGTCTATTTACCAGGAATAGGCTGAAAATGGGGGGCAATGAGATAAATTTGACCTAGTATCATCCAGACGATGGTACTTGACTATCCAAATTCTTAGGGGCAAGCCAAGTGGAAGTAGAGTGTGGCAAATTGCTAGGGCTCAGACGAAAGTAACTGCTTTGATGACTTTACTACTACACATAGAAATCTGGGGAGGGTTTAACTTTTTTATTTTTAATGCTTCAATCATATTTCAAAATGTCTAAAATACAGTTGCTGTTATATAACTGTGAACCATCAGTTTTTCACCATTTACTTTGAAATTCAGATGCAATCTAGTTGTTACTATGGATATCATCAGATATAAAACTGAGCCAGTGTTTGACTTTTAGAAATGCTCTCAGGAAAAGATCAAAAAGTACAGCCGGGCACACTTGCCTCTGTAGAATCACATACATCATGGCTTCTGTTGAGGAACTCTTTACTTTGGGTGAATTGAAATCAGGAAGATTTAGACATGAAGTTCTTTTCTCCCAAACATAGCAATGAGCATTTCATAAAACCAAGGAACTTGCTTTTACAGACCTAGCCATACCTCTGGGGTCATGTTCTTCTACAGACCCCACAGTCTTCACCCCCTTCTTCTTGGTGCAGAACTGGACTTCAAGTTTACTGCCATGTCCTTCTAGCTTCTCCTAATCTGGGACATTCTTGTCATTTCCTTTTCACGACCCTGGAGTGTTTGAAGATGAGGTGTTTTGAGGAGAATGTCTTACTGACACATGCACATAGCCACACCTTCATTGTAAGCTGTTTTCTAAGGAATGCCAAAACATGCCCATCTCAGAATGACCAATGAGAGGGCAATCACTCTTTCACTGCTTGATTCAGGTGCTAAGGTGGAACCAATTGTCTCTTTTCTCTAAATTTAGAAATCTCTTTCTCATGAGAAGGCAAGGCTTGTGGCCTGAGTAGGTCAGGAAATCCCTAGTTCTCCATGGCTCGCTGATGTATTCTTTTTTTTTTTTTTTTTTTTTTTTTTTAGGTTTTTGGGCCACACCTGATGGCGCTCAGGGGTCACTCCTGGCTATCTGCTCAGAAATAGCTCCTGGCAGGCACGGGGGACTATGTGGGACACCGGGATTCGAACCAACCACCTTAAGTTCTGGGTCGGCTGCTTGCAAGGCAAACACTGCTGTGCTATCTCTCCAGCCCCCACTGATGTATTCTTGTCACTTTTTTGCTCCATCGTTCCTCCACCCTGCAAATTCCACTCCAGACTCATCTGCTTTTTCTGAGTCTTCGGTACTGAGAAGTTCATATTAATGTTTCATTCCTTAACATAACCAGTACTGAGAATACTCCTAATACACCCAAGTGGCCAATCACCTAGTTGGAAAGAACAGGTCATGCATTTTATTATTTAATGTCTCTTCATTTTGGAGAGTGAAAGCAGTATTTTATACTTTTGTAGTCAATATGCCTTATGTTTAAATGATTCTTGGGAAAATTTGTATTATAAATAACTTGAAGATAAAAACTTGTACAACTGAGAAATAAATGAGTGTATGTCCATGGAGATGATGCCTGCCAAGTAGGCCTTAGGTTAGTTTTAAACCTCCACAAATACCCTCTTGGGTGGAAGCAGGGGAATCATATGCTAGATCTTACTTTGGAAGCACTTTGAAAAAGTATATTATTGCCCTTCAGTAAACATTGGCACTAAACTGTGTTTGTGATTCTCGTTTTCTTAAGGATTCTAGAATCACCTTGGCAACTTTTAAAGACTTCAGAATCTCAGATGCTTCTACCAGCTGTAGTTCTTTAGCAAATGTATAGTTCATCCAATATATCATATTTTAATAAATGGTAATCTGGAATTTAATTTAGCTCAAAATGAACAGTGGGAGCTCAAGGATAGCTGTCCTAAAGCTAAAGCTTAGGCAGTCTCACTGTTTTTCTGTTTCCTTATATGTTTGTTTCATTCTTTGCAATCGACCTCTGCTGGACAGAGGTTGAAGGCACAGATCCAACTGACAGAACTTTCTAGGGTGAGGATTCCTGGTGAGCAGCAGGAGGTCAAGGCCCAAGATCCAAGGACGGTGGAACTACCCGACCTGCCAAAACAAACTGACATACCCACACTCCCAGTATGGCCACAAGATAATTTCTCACCCACATAAGTTTTCCTGGCACCTCCATGGTAGTGGGGAAGACTGACAGTGGCATTGGAAAGATGCACCTTGAGACTACAAAAGGAACCATGGTGAAGCAGCACACAATTCCACCATACCTTGTGGGTAAACCCTGAAGATCCAATCAGCAGTAACCCCCCCCCCATATAATCTCTCTGAAATGGAGCTCAGAATAGAAATGCTTAGGATACCCAATCAGCTAAAAAGAAGTAATGGTATGCACAGCAAATAAAACACAGGAGGATATGAGAGCAGATGTGAGAAAATAAAAATAGAAATCTTAGAACTGGAAATGTTGGTAAGCAAAGTGAAAATTTTATTGGATGATCTCACCAATAGAGTTAACAGCTGCTGAGGACCAAACCAGAGAGCTTGAAGATGAAGTGCAGAAATGCTACAGACAACAAAGAGGTTGTAAAAACCTCCAAATCATAAGAGAATATTGGGATCAATGCAAGAAAAACAACCTAAGAATCATTGGGGCCCAGAGCCAGAAAGAAAACCATCTGATGAAGGAATAGTCAAAGACATTATTGTTGAGAAGTTTTCAGAGCTGGAAATGTATGAATTCAAACCTGGAAAAGAGTACCAGCTAAAAGAGATCCAAGACACATCCTAATCAAAATGATGAAAATTAAAGATAGAGATAGAATACTAAAAGCAGCAAAATAAAAAAAAAAGGTAATTACATAAAAAGAAGCATCCTTAACATTTACAGCACAATTACCAAAGGAAACTTTCAAGGCCCAAAGACAGTGGTGGGTTATTGTGAAAAAAAATGCAATGAAATAAATGCCTCACCAAGAATAGTTTAGCCAGCCAGACTCTAATTCAAATTTATAGGAACAATACAAAACTTCACAGAAAAACAAAAGTTCAGAAACTTCATAGACTTGAAACTACCTTTAAGAGAAGAAATAAATTACCTTTGAGAGAAGAAATAAATAAATTACCTTTAAGAGAAGAAATAAAGAAATAAATTACCTTTAAGAGAAGAAATAAAGAAATAAATTACCTTTAAGAGAAGAAATAAATACTTTAAGACAAGAGAAACCCCATATACACAGCAAACTTATATAAAAATATGGCACAAAACTCCCTAGCACTAATCTCTCTCAACATCAATGGAATAAACACACACCAAAACACACACACACAGAGTAATAGGACAAATTAGAATATTGAACCCCACATTCTACTATCTACAAGAAACACATTTGAACTGTTGGAGCAAACAGAAAATTAAAGTCAAAGGTTGGACACAGTTCTTTAAGCTAATAACCCTCTCAAAAAAAACCAGGGTAATTCACATTGGTCACAATAAAAATTACTAAAAAAAAAAAAAAAAAAAAAAGACCAGGGTGACCATAACAAATGACAGAGAAATCAGGCTTTAAAGATTATAAGACAGCAAAAGTAATTTTTTAATGATCAAGGTGTGCATACACTATGAAGAATTCACACTTCTAAATTTATATGTACCACATGAGAGACCAGAGAAAGTATTCAAACAACTGCTAATAGACTTGAAGAAAGACACTGATAGCAACACAATAGTGGTAGGAGACTTTTTTTTTTTTCGGGCCACACCCGTTTGATGCTCAGGGGTTACTCCTGGCTAAGCACTCAGAAATTGCCCCTGGCTTGGGGAGACCATATGAGACGCTGGGGGATCGAACCTCGGTCACGGTCCTTCCATGGCTAGCGCTTGCAAGGCAGACACCTTACCTCTAGCGCCACCTCACCGGCCCTGTGGTAGAAGACTTTAACACTGCTCTGTCATCTCTCAATAGATGAATCAGACTAAAGCTCAATAATAAAGAAAATAATAAAGAAATACTTGCTTTGAAAGAAAGAAATATCATTTGAACTGGGATTCTCCAGGGTACCAGTGTCACTGACAGTCTCCTTCCCCAAGATTTAGCCTTAGCCCTCCACCCATCCTAACATCTGGACCATCTGCCCTCCTATCTTCAAATCATATCCAAGCAGTCATAGACCATATGAGAAGTCAAGGATTGAACCCAGTTTGGCAGCAAAACAAACACCCTACCCACTGTACTATTTCTCCAGACCCAAGAGTTATATTCTTTTATACAAATAACAGCTCAGAGGAGAAAAAGATAAAAGAATCTGTCCTATTTAAAATAGCATCCAAAAATGCAATTTGCCATAACATGGATGGAACTGGAAGATATCGTGTCAAATGAAATCAGCCAGAGAAGCAGGATAAATATAAAATAACATCACTTATATGTGGTATTTATAATGACTGCATGAAGAAATGCAATGGTCTAAATTATCCTTGGCCTCAAATACTCAGAGGTTAGTGAGGCAAAGGAAAGCAACTGAGTGAAGGAGGAGAAACACAAATATGAAAGGATGGGGGATAAGGGCCAAACTGTCTCAAGTGCATTGGTGGAGGTAAAAAAAAAAGGGGGGGGCAGACTAAATAAATATTCAAGCCAAAGTCAAAAAAGGAATCAAAAGGCCCAAACTTTAATAGTCAAAATTTTAAATGGGCCTGTTATGGCGGCAGGCTATGGGACAAAATGGGATACACTCTGGGAACATTGCTGGGTGAAAGTGGACACTGGTGGTGGGATTGGCTGGCCCTGATTCATTGTATGTCTGAAACCCAACTATGAAGAACTTTGTAAATCACAATTATTTCAATAAAATTAAATTTAAAAAAAGGATATGAAAAAGATGAAATTAAAAAATAAAGATTCCTGATATTTAATTTAATTTAAAAAATAGTGTCCCAAATTGTAAAGTACCTAAGAATCATCCTAAAAAGAGAAGTGGGAGATCTCAACCATGAAAACTATAAAACGGGGCCCGGAGAGATAGCACAGCGGTGTTTGCCCTGCAAGCAGCCGATCCAGGACCAAAGGTGGTTGGTTCGAATCCCGGTGTCCCATATGGTCCCCTGTGCCTGCCAGGAGCTATTCTGAGCAGACAGCCAGGAATAACCCCTGAGCACCGCTGGGTGTGGCCCAAAAACAAAAAAAAAAAAAAAAAAAAAGAAAGAAAGAAAACTATAAAACACATAAGAAAGAAATTAAAGAAGGACTAAGGAAATGGAAAAGCATTCCATGCTCATGAATTGGAAGAATCAATTATCAAAATAACCATCTTACCTAAACTACTATATAGATTCAATAAAACCTCCATCCAAATTCAGACAACATTCTTCAAGGACTTAGAACAATCAATTACAAAGTTCGTGTGGAACCATAAAATATGTAGGATAGTCAAAACCATATTAAAAAAACAAAAAACTGGTAGGCATCTCATAACCTAACTTGAAGCTCTACTACAAAGCCATAGTGATCAAAACAGCCTGTATTGGAACAAAGACAGACTTTCAGACTAATGAGTCAGAATAGAATATATAGTGATAAACCTCCAAGTAGATGACACTGCTTTCTTTCTTCCTTTGTTTTTTAAATAACTTTATTTAAGAACCATGATTACAAACATCTTTGTAGTTGGGTTTCAGTTATAAAAAACAATACCCTCCTTCACCAGTGCAATAATTCTACCACCAATGTCCCCCATTTCCCTCCTCTCCCACCCCTGAAGAGTTGGTGCATTTAAAAAATAAACAAGATCAATAAAGCATAAATAAGAATTACAAAGAAAGAGAGATAAACCAAATCAGGAACAAAAAGGAGAAAATTACAATAGAAACCACAAAAAAACAAAGGATTATAAGTGATTATTTTGAGAACTTCTATGCCACAAAATGAAATAATCTAGGAGAAATGGATAAATTATTGGATGCTACTAATATTCCAAGACTGAGCTAAGATGAGATGGAATACCTGGAAAGACCTATCACTGTTGAGTAAATTGAAATGGTAATCAGATATCTTTCAACAAAAGTTCTGACCACAGACGAATTTAATGGTGAATTCTTTCACATCTTAAAGAGGATTTACTGCTAATCCTTTCAGGATCTCCCAGGAAACTGAAAAACAAAAGTACACCCAAACAGTTTCTGTGAAACTAACATCATCCTGATACCAAAAGCAGACAGAGACACCACAAAAAATAATGATAATAAAACAGAATTATAGGCTGATATTCTTTTTTTTTTAATTTTTATTTTGATCATAGTGGTTTACATAGTGTTGACAATAATATTTTAGGTACATATTTACATAAAATCAGGGGGGATTCCCATCACCAAATTGTCCTCCCTACACCTCCGTTTCTGTCCTACCTCCCATTTCCTCTTCCCTCACCCCAGGTCGGCTAGAATATGTGGTCCCCTCTGTATCTAACCCACAACTTAGTAGTCTTGCACCTGTTTGGTCTTGATGCCTCCCTTAGTTCCCCCTCTAACTGGAGGCAGGACTAGCTAGTTCAAGTTGCGTGGTTTTGTTTGAAAAAGAGAAAAGTAATAAACTGGGGTAAGGGTCTAATACCCCGAAACTGGGTGGAATCCTTCCAGAGGCTCTCATCATCGATTTGAGAGATGGAGAAAAAGAAGGTGAAACACTCCACCAGTACCAAAAGAAGTGTCAAATATCCAGTGAGGGCTTGAGCTATATCGATAAGCACCACGAAAAAAAAAAAAACAGGCAAACAAACAACAAAAAGCAAAACAAACAAAAACCAAACAAAAACAAACAAACAAACAAAACACGCCATGGTCTTGAAATGAGAAACATGGCATAGCACATAACGAAAGAAAAGAAAGGAAGAGAAAATATAAGTATGATTGGGGACAATTTCAATAATCACTCCCAAACAGAGAAATCGACCAAAATAGATAGGTGAATAAAAATAATAATAACAATAATAAATGGAGGTAAAAAAATATATAGATAATAACCAAGGTTTTGTGCTTTTTGTATTTTTATTTTTTCCCTCCTGCCCAGGCACAGTAAATATTGGGGTCATTCGAAAAGGAATTCACTTGGCCTAAGAGATATGGGGTTTCTCCGTCCTTGGAGCATACTGTCATGGGATCAACACTAGACTTTGCTCAGGAACCTTTACTCTCCCGGTGGTGTTTTTTTTTTTTTTTTTTTTTTTTGGTGTGTGGAAGATTTCTGTTCTGTGTTTAGAGGTCTCAGTATCTGCACAGATCCTGAGGTGGGACTTATGATGAAGTCAGTCTTTGTGGTTCTAGAGGTTCTGTTACCTCCGTGTCATTTTAATCCATCTTCTGTGGTTGGTGATCTTGGTCTTTGCACTGATCCTAGGGTGGCACCTAGGATAGCGTCTTTCTTTGTGCTTCCAAAAGTCCCGTTCCGTTACAATTTTCTCTGCCGGACCTTTGGGACTGGGGATCCTGATTATTGTGCAGGTCATAGTTCAAACCCTAAACTAGGGCTTTTTTTTTTTTTTTTTTTTGGTCCCAAGATGTATACCGTCTGGTCGTAGTTCTAGCAGCCAGTCAACTATAAATCACGATCTTGGCTTTTGGACCTACCAAAGGGTGCCAAGACTTCTGGTTTTGTCTTGTCGTTAGCTGGTAAGGTAGGTTAATCTGCTCTAAGGTCAGGATGCTCGGATTTTCCTCATTGTCAGGAAATCATGTTAGAGTTGGCCCTTGTTGTTGACCCCGCAGTATTAAGGCTGTCCCGGCTGGGATTTGTTTCTTGCCGCTGTTGTGAGGAACTGTGCCGTTTCTATGTCTGGGATCCAGGGTTCAAGGCTGGATGAATGGTATCTAATCACCTGAGGTCTAAGTTGATTCCACATGACATATTTTCAAGGTAGGAGATATCCCTGTATTGTAAACAACTATGAGTTCCCATCTCTAGTAGACAAGAGCTCTTTTTTTTTTTATATGTAAGATTTCCCCTTTAATTGGTGTGCCTTTGCAGGGGGAAGTGGTGCTACATTATAATGTCTGTGTATTTGTGGGTGGACAGAGGGGATAACAGAAAGAGGTCACATACCCAAAAGCGAGGAGAAAAAGAAAAAGAAAAAAAAAGGAAACAAAAATGTATGCGCTCACAAATGTATATGTAGGACAAACATTTAAAAAATAAATTAATTAATTAAAAAAATTTAAAAAAAAAATTTAAGGTGAGTTAGTGAGGTTTTTAAAGGACCAAAGTGGTGCAAAAGACTACCTTACATTTGGGGGAGAGTAGGTAAAGAGGTGGTGTATTACCAGTCTTATGCCAATGTTGGAGGTACAGTTTTTCCCATTGTCTTTTGGGTGTTTCTTGTGGTGTGTGGGTTCCCAGGCATCTTCCTATCCCACCCCCTGACCATCTTCAGATTGGTAAAAATTTGCGGCAGGGAGGTCTTGGAAGAGTTCTTGCGTTGGGGATACTTTTGGACCTAGGTCCGGTTTCAAGAAACAGTCCACGTTAGGGGGAGTTGGTAGGGAAGGCCGCACAGCATGAGTCCGCAGGGAGTTGGCTGTCTTTTCTTGCAGGAGACGAGGTGTGGGTTTGACTGGGTGTCCCCTCGCCTGGGTGCTGGGTACTGTTTCGTTGGGTAGGAGGTCGGTCTTGATGCCTAATAGATTGAGGATTAGGGCGAAGAGTTTTAATATGGTGGGAGATCTGGATGAAATTGAGGGGTGAAGGGATAGTTGGATTTCCAGAGGGGAGACAGGGGAAGGTATATGGGAGGGGTATGCAGGGAGAGAAAAGAGAAAATACCTTAGAAAGAAAAGGAGAAGAGAAAGGGGAAAAAGTAAAGAGAAGAATAGAATTAAAAAAAAAAGTAGTGAGAAGAGAGGAGAGAATAGCAAGGGAATGCTGGTTAGGTTGAATGTGTTCGAAGAATAGAGCCTGTAGTTTAAGTCTGTACATCGCAGGCACTAGGCTGATATTCTTGATGTACACAGATGCAAAGATCCTCCACAAAATACTAGAAAATAGAATTCAACAATGTGCCAAAAAGATCATACACCATGACCAAGTAAGATTCATCCCAGGGATGCAATAATGGTTAAACATATGCAATTTCATCAACATATTATACCATATCAATAAAAGAAAAAAATCAGAAAATGTGATCATAACGATAGAAGTAGAGAAAGCCTTTGATAAAACCCAGCAACATTCATGATAAATCGGAGGAAAAGTCCTCAATACAGTCAAAGCCAATTACCACAAGCCTATGGCAAAACATTATATTCATGGGGAAAAGCTGAAAGTCTTCCCTCTAAGATCAAGCACAGGACAAAGTTGTCCGCTCTTATCACATCTACTCAATAAAGTACTTATTACCATAGTAATTGGGAAAAACAAATATCAAGGGCATTCAGAGAGGAAGGGAAGAATTCAAGCTCTCACTCTTTGTAGATTATATTATATATATATATATATATATATATACACACACACACACATATATATCAAATTAGAAAATCCTCGAGACTGTACAAGAAAAGTTCTAGAAACAATAGATTTTTAGACTATAGTGGCAGGCTGTAAAAGTTAGAGAAATAGCTACACTAGCAATTACCATGACAATGATAGAGATATAATGCCTACCTTGAAGATAGACAGAGGATGGGGAAGAGAGAAATGGGGAACACTGGTGGCAGAAAAGTTGCACTGGTGGAGGGGTTATGCATTTTATGGCTGAAACCCAATGACAAACATGTTTGTAACAAAAATAAATAAGAACAACACCTTCATAACTGTGCCTCAGAAAATCAAGTACCCCAGAGTCAACTAAAGAAGTGAAAGACCTATACAAAGAAAACTACAAAATACTGGTTCAAGATATAACAGACGACACAAGGAAATGAAGACATATACCCAGCTCATGGATTGAAAGGCGTAACCTCATTAAAGTAAAGCATTGCACAGGTTTAATGCAATCCCTATAAGGATACCCCTGTGCCATGGCATAGTCTTGATTCAGATACATTAGAGAATTTCTCGGAATTCTCTCAGGAAAGTGTGTGCACAGAGTCAGCAGATTATGAATAACAGGAGCCACATGCCGTCATGTTGGAGAACACTGTGTTGTGGTTTATTACACAAATATCAGGGATATAGATGGAGGATTTCTGCCAGTCACAGTTTTTTATGGTATGTAAAAAATTTTTTTCACATTTGTTTCTTTGTCAAGTAAAAGATATATCTCTTGTTAACAGAAACTTTATCAGTATACAGCTATTTGATCTTCAAAACAATTCACATGCCTCTAGGTGGTTTGCAGACTATGAATAGATATATTTCAGTTAAGAGTCCAGAGGATGAAAAGAGGATAAATTTTAACATCTCAAAGTTGGTCCTCTCTGGCCAGGCCCTAGGTGTCAATTCTGATGGAGATTAAAGGATTTAGCAAGAAGCCAGGTTTTCCAATCAAGGTTTCTTTTTACCTGAGGGAACAGGGCTATCACAGATAACTAATTTCCTAAAGTTCGATGAAGAAACAGTTTTTAGAAGTGGCAATAAAAGAGGCAAAGAGATCTTCCAGGCCAAACTTTAGATGTTATATTCAAGGTAAAAAAAAAAAAAAAAGTTAGCAAATCACTAGGAGTCCCTTAGAGATGTCCCAAAACAAACATTCCTTTTATCTGACAGAGTAGTCTGCTTAAGGCTACAGGACTTTTTTTTTAAAAGACTATGAGGATTAAAGTTGTTTTTTAAGTATCTCTTGGTGTTGAATTTTCCAGATAAAGAGAAATTTGATCAAGGCAATATTTTCCTGTATTAATCCTTATATTTGAAAATATATACTTACTCAAATATATACATACTTAGTACAGCAGAAGGGAGATTTATATTTAGGGCAAATAAATGTTTGTTTGTGTTTGTTTATTTACTATGCTTGAGAAATATTAGCTTCACTATCAGGGAAGTCTGATTAGCCATTCAAGCTGAGGAAGGGCCTGTGAGTGAGCCTTCTGATGAGCTTTCTTTAGACTGTGGAGGCGACACACCTGACTTTTTTTTTTCCAAAGAAACAGATCAAACATTTTTGAAATTCATTTGGAACAATTTAGCTGTGAATAGCTAAAACAATCATTGGGGAAAAAAAGATGAGAAACATCATTTTTCCCAACTTTAAACTGTACTAAAAAGCAGTAGTCATTAAAACAACATGGTATTGGAATAAAGACATAACCTCAGATCAATGGAATAGACAAGTATTCTGAGACTGACCATCAGATGTATAATCAATTAATCTTTGATAAAGGGAAAAAAAATACAAAGTGGAGCAAGGAAAGCCTCTTCAACAAGTGAACAAGTGGTGTTGGAAAAACTGGTCAACTACATGCAAAAGTAATGAAATCAGACATCTCTTTAAGGCCATGCGCAAGGGTCAAATCAAAATGAATTAAAGATCTTGATTTTAAAAAACCTGAAAACATAAGATACATAGAGGAAAATGTAGGCAGAACATGCCCTACATCATTAATCATCAGGACGATGCAAATCAAAACAACAATGAGATATCACCTCACAGTACTGTCTTAGATGCAGAGAAAGGGACTCTCATTCACTGCTGATAGGAATGTTGATAAGTCCAACCTTTTGAAAAAACAATATGGACTCTTCTCAGAAAATTAGAATCTGAGCTTCCATTTGACTCAGAAATACCATTCCTGGGAATCTATCTGAGGAACCCAAAAATACAGTGCAGGAAATGCATCTGCACTCCTATGTTCATTGCAGCATATTCACAATAGTCAGTGCCTGGAAACAATCTAAGTGCCTGAGAACTGATGAGTGTCTCAGGAAACTGTGGTACATCTATACAATGGAATATTATGCAGATATGAGGAAAATTAAGTAACAAAATTTGCTTTTACATGAAGATTATTATGCTGATTGAAATAAGTCAAAGGGAAAGGGACAGATATAGAATGGTTGCATCATCATCGAGATATACGAAACACATAGTATAAGAATAATTCCCGCTCCTTCTTGGGAGCCGGGAGTCTAGCAGGAGGGGGTTTGGCAGGCTCCCGCCATGCCGGAGGCCTCCCTGACCAGGCCTAGTGGGGGTGCGGGACTTGGGTAACCCCAGCACCCCTCTACCACCTTGCTCCAGATCTCCAGGGCTTCCCTGGGCCACATGCCTGGGCAAGCCGGTGAGTTGGGCCCCTTGGTGGAGCTTGAAGGTACCCTAGGCTTCCCCCATTATCCATTCAGCTCCTTAGAGAGGGTTTGGGTGGGGCCCTGAGCTTCTGGCCTCCCAGCTTCTTGAAGGATCTCTCCTTCTTGGGAGCCGGGAGTCTAGCAGGAGGGGGTTTGGCAGGCTCCCGCCATGCCGGAGGCCTCCCTGACCAGGCCTAGTGGGGGTGCACAAGAAACATTAATAGTACTATCATTGAATTATGTTTTTATATATGCAGAATGTTCAGTATGTACTCTGCCCTTTTGCATACCCCTTCATAAGATCACATTTCTCTTTAACTTCCTTAACTCCTACCATCATTACTCCTCTTTTACCCTTTTTAACTTAAGTACTGTGGAGTCCTAAGTCACAGATCAAAGTGGTGCCCTGGAGTTAACACCCACCCAACTATTTTAAAAGGCATAAAAAGGACATTTATGTTTCTTCATCATTTTATGGGTGTTTTCTTTGATCGCTATAATTTTTGCTGAATATTTTCTTATACAGTGATGATCCCCCCCCATGTTTTTTATCTTCTCTTTGTGAACTGCTCAATATGAAATTTGATGTGAAAGAATCCCTCAGTTTAATGCTTATGTTTGAACCAAGTCATGGGTATTGTTGGACATGTTCTTACGCCCCCATATATCTGATAGCACCACATGGCTTTATTTCTTGTTTGCTTAGGCACACTAAAATGGGAAAATACTCTACATACCAATAAGTTCTTATCTAATAGATATGGGAACACACAAATCTTGTAGTGCAATGAGACCTTACACCCTGAACATTGACATAAAGACCTGGTACAGGCCTCAGAAGAATGGGCATTCTCCATTCACCCTTGATCTAGAGAAGACATCTACAAAACATCCAAGGTTGTATATAACATCACCTGGAGGCATTCCTCTATCAAGGAAGACCCTACAGCTCCTCTGACATCGATCTACTCAAAAAAGACTTCCCTTAACACTAAGAAGACTTAACAAAAACAATGACCTGCTTCCTGGACAGGGCTTGCTGTATTGCCCCTTAATTGTGATGTTTGTCTATAACATCACCTGGAAGCAATCCTCTACCACAGAAGACCCTACCACTGCTCAGACATCGACCTGCTCAAAAGAGACTTCCCTTAACAATGAGAAGACTTAACAACAGACCTGCTTACAGGACAGGGCTTCCTGCATTGCCCTTTCATGGTGAGGTGAAACGAGAAGACACTCCACATCATGACTTCAATTTAGGATATGCAGATTCCAGAATCTTTAATACAGAAACATGATACCAACAACAGAGACTGTGTGAAAAGTGTGTTGGCACTACAGACAATGTCTTGGATCAGATGATAACTTGCCTGAAGCCTAGAGTTGGTCTTATGCCAGGAAACTTCAGAGGTAGAATCTCTTTGTATTTAGGCCAAGGTTATTCCTTTCCATGCCTCTCATATTTTGGTGGGCCTATGCAAACAACAATTGCCACTCTAACACCGTTTTTACTGTGCTCCTTTGACTCTAATCCTTAAAAGGCACCAACTTAAAATTTGACGTTAAATGCACCCACTTAAAATTTGAGGTTAACTTAAGCTAATATGCATGTACATGGAAATTTAAAAAATACTATGCCTCTAATGTTTAAGGAGTTACATAAGTTTTATGGCTTTATATTGCCTTGTGTGCTATTAAGAAATATTATAATGTGCTACAATCTGGGGACTTGAGGGACAAAGTAATTGTACATGGATTCTGTTTTATTTATCTTAATGTTCTTTGGCTGAAAGTTCAAAGTTAAGATATCAGCAAGGGGACTTCTAAGAATTTGTTATGGCTGATTGTCCTTTCACTGTAACTTTACCTTGTCCTCTTTCTTTGCATCTTTTGTTCTCATAATTCAAAATTTAAAAAAAAATTAAAAAAAATATTACTGTGAAAAAAAAAAGAATAATTGCCAAAGATAATTGAAATAATGTGTGGAAAGTGCTGCAGTTAAAACAGAGAAGGGACCACTATGACAATAATGGTCAGAAATGATCGATCTGTACAGGAACTGGAATTGAAAGGGAATAAAGTGATGTGCATGATACCCCTTCAATAACAATATTGTAAACATGGTACCTTAAAGAAAAAACAAAGAGAGAGTGAAGAAAAATGTCTGCCAATAGGACAAGCCTTGGGCGAGAACAAGGATGGGACAAAGAGATGGTAACTGAGAAAATTGGTGTCAGAAAATGAGCATCCGTGAAGAGATGAGTATTGGAACATTATTGACCCAAAATTCAACTATCAACAACTTTTTAACTTGTATCTCAAGATTAATAAAAAGGAGCAATGTAAAAAAAAAAAAAAAGGAGCAATGTCTGCATCAAGGTACACATAAAATTTGAATGGACATCAAACCAGGATTTCAATTCATAGCCATTACTCATGATGTGTGTTAAAGAAAGGTATCATTTAACTTTGTTCATTGTGGGCCCAGAGAGATAGCACAGCGGCATTTGCCTTGCAAGCAGCCGATCCAGGACCAAAGGTGGTTTGTTCGAATCCCGGTGTCCCATATGGTCCCCCGTGCCTGCCAGGAGCTATTTCTGAGCAGACAGCCAGGAGTAACCCCTGAGCACTGCTGGGTGTGACCCAAAAACCAAAAAAAAAAAAAAATTTGTTCATTGCACATACTTGTAAACAATTTAAACAGTCAGACACAGATTTTCTGTCTTACTATAAATTAAGTAAGGCCTTCTTGTTTTTGTGTGTGAAGGGATGTGTGAGGTGAATTTTTGTATCAACAAATCAAAGAAGGCACTTAAAATTTTATAAAATGTGGGATAAATTTTTTATTGATTTTGTTGTTTGTTTTTATACTCCATAGTACTTGAGGCTTCTTCCCAGCTCTATATTCAGGGATCACTCTGGGCAGTGTTCAGGGGACCACATGGGGTAAATGACCCTGGTAAATGAACCAGGGTCAACTTCATGTCAGGCAAGTGCCTTATTCCCTGCACTATCTCTCTGACCCTGGGATGAACTGTTATCAAAACCAAAATCACTCAGTAAAAATCGAGTGATTCAATTTGTATTGATGAACAATTGAGGAACAATTTACTCAAGAGAAAACCAATTATAAACAGTGTGAAGTTAGAAAGAGCACCACTAGCATTGCTGAAGTTCAGTGTGAACTAGCTAGAAAGGACCTCTCTAAATGAACTCACCATCCCCCACCACATAGACACAGGAAATACTTTTATTATATTAAAACATGTTTATATTAAGGCTCCATGATTTACATAGTTATTCATAGTTGAGTTCAAGCATAAAATGTTTCAGCACTGATTCCACCACTAGTATCAACTTCCTTCCACATGTCCCCAGGCTTCACCTATCCTGCATCCTATATCCTTTATGGGTGTTACATTAATTATTAATTATAAAGAGTCCTATGGTGGTGGATGAATGGTGAGGCATTTCTCAGCCCAGTCCAGTGTCTGCAGCCCCTTTGGCCTGGCAGGTCTGTAGGTATCAAGGTGACAGTGAAGAAATGGTCCACAAGCAGTCAGATGAAGTTTCAGGAGACATCAGCTTTATTACAAGGCCCTAACCACCATGTGCATATTTTTCACATGGCTTTCTAAGCTAAGCTTTTTAAGCAGCTTCCTTCAGCTGCCCTCCATCTATCTTGCTACCTCTGCCTCTCTCTTGCTACATCTCCCTGCTGCATTTTTCTTGCTGAGTCTGTTCCTCACCCCTCCCTTTAGGCCACTCTTAATTACCAAACACAGACCCTTCCCAACTGTGGGAAGATCTCCCTTTCCAGATGAGATAGGCAGGAAGTTGGAGAAGGGTAACAATGGTACCTTTATAAGTTTGGTTTTTGTCATTTGGGTCTCCTGCTCTCAGTGTTGTCATATCTGTGTTTTAGATGCACCACCAATGCACCTGAGGCCCCTGCTCCTTGTTCCTGAACCTACCATCCATCTTTTCTTACTCTTCCCTATTTCTTTCCATCTCTTTCCTTTAGATTTCTGTGATGGAAGCCTCAGGCTCCAAAAAAAGGATTTGAAGAGAAAAGGGTTTGGAAGCAAATATCAACAGGGGAAATAATCCACACAGTAAAAGGGGGAATTCCAACACAAAAGTCTTCCTAAGAAGGAAGGCAGCTTAGTGGAGGAAGACCAGAGGATGAATGTCCTTCCTTCCTGAAACCTGGGTTTTTTATTAGCAAGAACCAGACCACACCCTAGTGTGTGGAATACTAAGTAGGGTAAGACCCAGTAATCCAACAATTTCTATACTCTAGGATCAAGTTATCTGGGCAGTGTGCATCTCCTTCTGTTATGTTATATACCACAGATAAGTAAGAGCAACCTGTGCTTGTCCTTGACTCATTTTATTTGAGATATCAGAAGAGAAACTTTTATCTCATCTCATTTCTTTTCTGTCCAAAGTGAAGAAGCAGAGTGTCAGGGGCAATGGCACTGCACTGGGGAGAGCTAAGATGTAGAACAAGCCAAGAGTGAGCTAAGCAACTGGTTCCAACATGTCCAACGTCCATCCCTGGGTTTTTCATGGAGGGAGAGGTTGAGCTGAGCTGAACATATGAGCAGATTTATAGAGAAGTCTAGAGAGAGCTAAGTTCCGGAGGGATTGAAAGCTCCACACAAATATGAAAATGAAGTATTTCTCAAAGAGGAAAAAAAGATTTCCAAAGTCTCAGGGAAGGAAAGGGGGCACTTCCCTTCATGTTCTGGAGGCCAACTAGATAGAGCATAATAGGTGGGGAGGCGGAAAGCTCGAGGAACCAAGATCAGGACCAGCACTCTCTGGGGTTTATTCCAGAAGTAAGGGAGCCTTCTGGGGAATCTAGGCATTTGTTCTTCACTTTTAAGGGCTGCAGAAAGAGTTTCTTTTTGTACAAGGCTATACAGAGACCGCCCAGCTGGCCACTTGTTGTGTCTGTATGGTAGGAGTGTGAGTCCAAAGTCTATCAAAACACAGATTAGAACTCAGTATAATGAGCCATGGTTTTGTACAGAGGTGAGCAACAGAGAGCTAAGGCTGCTTCTCCTGCTACTGCTTTTTTTCTTCTTAAAGGATATTTCCAAGCTCTGCAGTCTCCACTGGTGCCTATCACAGCCATAATGCAACTGCATATTCATCCACCCATCCACCCATTCATTTATCCTTCCATCCAAAAATACACCCAGTCATCCAACCAGTCATGCATCCACCCATTCTTTAATTTATACATTCATCTACCCACCTACCCCCTCATTCATCCTTCCTGTGTATGCACCTATCCACACACCCATCAGTTTATCCATCCACTCATTCATCCTTCCATTCACAAACCCATCCAACGATCCACCCATTCTTCCATCTACATAAACACTAATTCATCCACACATCCAACTACCTATCTACCCATCAAATTTTCCATCCATGCACACATCTACCCATAATTCCATTCTTCCTCTAATTAACCCACTCATCCACAAGCCCACTAATCCATCCATCCATTAATGCACCCACTCATTCATCCACTCAGACATTTATCTATCTTTCCTTATCCATATGCACAACCATATATACATCCACCTATCTCCAATGATACTTCCATCCATTCACCCACTCATCCATCCATTCATGCACTCATGTATCCTTGCATACATACATAGATACACCCACTCATTCATCCACAAATACTCTCATCCATCCTTTTATCAATCCTCCCATTCACCACTTACACATCGATCCACTCATCCATCCATCTATCCACACACTCGTTCATCTTTCCATTCACAAAACCACTGATATATCCCCCACCCATGCATGCATCTATCCATATACTTATGGATATCCATGCATCTATTCATCAATAGAACCATTCATCCATCAATCCAATTGTCTATCCTTCCATATACAAACCCACCTATCCACCCACCCCTACATGCATTTTCCAATATATCCACCCATCCTTTCATTCATACACACACCCATCCATCCCTCAATACATACTTACATCTATCTACACATCCAACCTTCCATCCACACACCCACACATCCATGCATCCATGTATGCCTCCATCCACAAGCCTACCTATCCATAATTCATATATACACGGACCATTCATCCATCACTCCTTCTTCCTTCCATCCACTCACTTATCTATCCTTCCATTCACTTACTCGCCCATCATTCATGCATTTCTTCATTTATCTATACATCTATTCACCCACTCATCCATCCTTCCATTCACAAAATCTATCTATATATCCTCCATTCACCCATAGTTCCATCATTTCTTCCACACACACACCCATACATACATCCACACGTTTATCAATGTATCCACCCCATCTTTACATTCTTCAATCCTTCCATTTATGCATCCACCCATAGATCTATATATTCACTCATTTACTCATCATCCATCCATTCACCTATCCATCACCCATCCATTTATACAGTCATTCATCCTCCTATCCCTCTATCCACACATTCATATGCCCATTCACACATCCATCCACCCACTTATCCATCCTTTGATCCACATACTTCCATACATCATCCATTCACACAATCACCCATACATCACTCATACACCCATTTACCCATCTACCCATCTATTCTTCCATTCACACACACCCATTAATCGATTCATCCATCTACCTACTAACTCATCCTTCTACTCACTGATTAATTCACCCATCCATTTATCTATCCATTCACCTACACGTCTTTTCATTCTTTCATCTTTATCCATGATTTCACCCATTCATCTAGGCACCCACCCAATCATCCCTACAACCATCCATCCATGAATGCACTCATGCATCAATATATACACCCACCCGTACATGCATGCATCAGTACATACATCCTTCCATCCACTCATCCAGCTATTTAGAAGCATTTTCTCCATTGATGTGCTTTACTGAGCAAACAAATTAGCTGTCAAATGCCTGAAACCCCTGAGCAGCTCTTAGAATTTCACCATCTCACAGCTGCCAAAATCTGCTCCATGGAATTGGCAAGATCATCTGTTCTCTCCACTTGACACCTCCATTGTGTGTTCATTTGTCAATTCACCAGGAACATGGAGGTTGCCCCAGCCATTTATGACTTTGATAAACTGGACTGTCACATCTTTGTCGTCCCAAGTATAGTGTTAGAAGAGAAATCACACTGTGCTTCTTGAAAACCAAAATGATGCCTCAGTAGTTTTCTGTTGAATGCACATGATGGGAGGGGAAACCCAGCTGACTCTGTGCTCTCCCTGCTCCACTCATAGTTTTGGAGGGACAGTTGTCGGTGGCCCCCAATGGTGAGTACCACCAGGACTTAGATAGAAACAGACACTACTGTTTCATTTCGTGCCCATCACTCTCTATTTTATTTATTGCAGTGGTCTACTAAGGATTCAGTTGACATAAGCTACAAATACCTAAAACATACAAATTAAATTTTGGGCATTTCTGTCTACATCCATGAAACCTCAGTATGGCCTAGAGAGCAGAGTTCTCCGCACCTGGCTCTGAAGGTTTCCTTTGTGCCTGATCAATCTTTTCTCTCACCTCTGTGCTCCTGCTTGCTGTGTGCTCCAGCCCTCCTCGGCTTCTGCCTGCCTCTGTGCTCCTGTCACCTCTGTGCTCTCATTCTCCTTTGTGTTCCCACCCTCCTCTCACAGAAGCTTGGATTCAAATTCCAGCTGCAGCAATGCTGCATTTTGGAAAAAAGCTCAGAAAAAGTGCTCGTTTCTCTCAGACTCTTGTATTCAGTGCAACTGGTCTCATATCTACCTTCACAGGGTATCCCAGCAGTGTCTGCCCATTAACTCTGCATTCTGATTTACTTCCAGTTCTTGGCCATGTCACAGTTTATGAATCCATTTGCCTCATCTGGGTACAGCCCCCATTTTGGGGGGCCAAATCTGGTGGCTCTGCATTAAGAGATCCTTCTTGGAGGAACTCAGGAGACAATATGAAATACTGGGAATGAACCTAGATTCGCTGTATTCAAGGCAAGAGCACTACCCACTGTACTAACTCTCCAATCTCAAGCCCAGGCATTTTGATGCTTTAGTTTTAATTTTTGTTCAGTTCTGATGACTTTTGAATGTCCTTTGTGTCTCTAGATTACTTAGACATGTGTCACTTAATTGTCAAGTATTTGTGGGGTTTACAGATGTCTCTAAGACTGAAGTGTGACAATGAGGACAGTACCTTCAGATGGTGTGAACATGCCCCCCAAAGCTGCAGGTTGGCTGACTGGCTGGGTCTAGTAAGGGCTCATTGGTGATGTTTTGTGTGCCTGGGCTGAGAGAGTCTGAGGGTTTGGATTCACCAGGAAGCCTTCTTCCTTTCGGGGGTAAGGAATGCCATTATTCTGGTAGATTACTGTCTGTTTTCATCTGTTCCAAATGTGCCTTGGCCCTTTCGAACAGTTGAATTACAGTAGGCCTGGTATGGTTTCTTTGTGTTTTGAATAACACTTTTTTGTTTTCTAGTTCTTTAAATGTTTGAGTTTATTGTTTTTCAAAATAAAGTGAACATAGCCATTATTCCTTCAAATGTGCCTTTCTGCCCCTCCTTTCTTTCTGCTATTTGTCTTTAATTATGCAAAGCTCAGCTGCCTGAACTATTCGAGAAATGTTCTAGAAATGTCTGCTCTGTTTTCAAGCTCCCTGTTACTGTCCTCTGCTATCTTCATGCCACCATTAAGCACACACATTTACTGTTCACTCCAGACACTGTAGTTTTCATCTTTCAAAAGGCAGTATAGGGTTGTTTTATTTTTTAAGTTTTACCTCTCAACTTAATTTTTAAATCTTCCCATTAGCTTCTGGAACAGTTAAAATAGTCAAAATAGCAATGCCTTCTTTTATTAAGTATTAGCTGTATTACATCTGAGTTGGTTTAGTTCATAATTTTTCTCCAAATATAGATCATTTATATATGATATATATGGATTATTCATATCTTAAAAATTTCCTTTTGGGGATGCAAGACTTAGTGCTTTTATCTTGATTTACACAGCTTGTACAATATATTCCCTGAGCTTTGGTCAGAGTGTGTGAAGTTTGTTGGTAAATTTTTATCTGTTTAGACTGGACGCAAAGATTTTCAGATGGCAACAGAACAGTAAGAAGTCAACAGTTCTTCCTTCTGTACCAGCAAGATAATCTGACTGCTCCAACCAAATGCCCCATGAATCATAAAGCTCCTCTTCTGAGTAGCCGGAACAGAAAACCTTCCCAGCCCCATACACTTATGTAATGAGTTTTCTCTAGATTGTTATATGGTCCTTCCCCAGCTATTGATGGTCTCCCTCACACATACTCCTCCTATGTATTCCAGGACAACATTTGGTCAGTCTTGAGTTCTCTCTCTCTTCTTCCCTCCCTCCCTAGTTTTCTGATCTCTGCTCCAGCAGCTTCTGGCTTTCCCTGAATCCCCAAGGCGTCTCCTCCACTCAAGGTAGTCAGTGGGTCCCCTACTGCCGTCTTCCCTAGAAATTCACAACAGGCAGGACACTGGAGCATTGTAAGGATAAAGTTTTCTTCCTCCTCTAAGAGCATTATTCCTTTATCATCAGATGTCTGGTACTGCAAATATAATTGTTGCCTTTGTTTTTCTGGCTTTTAGGTGTTCCGAGTGATGAAACAAACCTCACCTCTCTTGCTCCATAGATCATTAGAGCAGTTGTGGCCCTAACTGTACAGGTGCCATAGGTACTGTATGTGTAGTCTGCATGTGTGCATTGGTGCATATAGAAAAGGAAATATTGACTTTATTTAAAAAAAAAAAGCTGCAGCCAGTATGTGACCATAGGGAAGATTCTGGATGGCTCACTGGTTCCCAGAGATACCAGAGCCTCATTGCTGGGCTCAACAATTCTGTGCAGTGAATCTCAAGCACCAGAAAGCATTTCTCGGGAGTTCTGGTGCTCTCAAGCCTCTTCCTTTCTAGTCTCACACATGGGTGTCTCAAGGTCGGCATGTACAGAAGTGGCAGAGTCAAATATGAAGTTTAGTCATTAAATCCATCATTCGATCCCAGCACTTCCAGCCAGTCTTTCCATTCCAGGTGCCCATCAACCCCCAAATAGACCCATCTCCCTGGGCCACATCCTATCTGTAGCAGAGTCTACTGACCATGTGCCTTCTCAGTAGTCCCTGGCACTCACCAAGGCCCTTCACTACCTCACATATACCAGAATCTCTTCCAGCCTACCCAACACTCAAGCCCGGACAGTGCTTCCCAACAATGCTAAGAGTTGGGGTCCCTTCACCAGCCCAGTCAAGGCTTCAGGGTCAAACACATAAAGCAGTCTCACCTTGAAGGTCTGAATGAGGAGGCACTTGTTCATGGCATGACTCTGTAATAGTTATGTGTGAGAAGAAGCTGTCTTGCTATACAGGACATGCCCTAGAATGTTCTCTAGAAGCCCTGTGAACATACCAATTCTCAGAATAGTCTCCTATGCACTTCCTGTTGGTCTTCCACAGACTTTGTGGTGAGCTCTCTGCCAGAGCCCCCCTGCTCCAAGAGCCTATCTTAGGCCACACTACTGAAAGGATTTTGCTCAGACCTTCTGCTGCTGCCTGGCTTCAGGAAAGCAAAGCAATACTTCCCTGGCATGACTCAGCCTGAGTCTATGGTCTATTCCCTGCAGCATCCCCCCTCCCACTTTGATTGAGCAGTCAGGAACAGCCCCCATCATTTCTTGACTCTCTCCCAGCAGCCAGGAATGGCCTCATCATTTCTGACTGTCTTCCAACAGCAGGGAATGGCACCCTGGTTTCTGTGGTACCTTCAGGGATCTTGCTTCCACATGCCTATGTATACTCCTGGGAAGTGGTCAGTACTCAGGTTTGATGAAAGCCACACAGCAGCCATGGACAAAGAGACTGAGCAGGAACCAACACCGCTGGCCCCCAAACTTGCTCCAGTTCAGGATAAACCCACTGTTTGCCATTACCAGGCTCAGCTGAGATGCCTCAGTCTTCGTGCATTGCCCTGGAAGAAGCAGAGACAAAGCTCTGACTTGTCTGCAATGAGCTTTTTTGATCCCAGCAACTCAGGACTCCTGAGGGAACTAAGGTTGATTTATGGGAAACATTGGGTGAAACAGATTTTCACAAAGCTTCACTTCTAAAGTCTGAGATGTCGGCATCATAAACAATCCCAAAATAACAATGTCAATAAAACTGTGGCTAGCTCAAAACAGGAGGAATTGTGAAGCCCTGAGTCTCCATTTCCTGACCCATTTCCTAATCTTCCTTCCTAGACCTCAGAGTAGTACAGATACATCTCAAATCAAGAAAACTAACTGAAACAACCAAGGTGGCCGTGACTTGAGCCCCTCTTTCATGCCATGTTCCAAGGTCCCTATTGAAGGCATTATGTAAACTGTTATCGCAGACTCTCCATTCCAATAGGTCTCAGTGCTCCTTAGAATCAACCATTAGAATCAACACACAAAAAAAATTATGAGGAGGGGGTAAGTCTACACTCCTGCTCCAGCCTGTATTTCTCCTGTAGCTCTCATGACATCCCAAACTTGCTGGGATTCTTGCTCTCTATCTCTGCTGATAAAACAAGATGATGACAGGTCTGCTCCCAAGTCATGTGATCTATGAAGAACCCTAGTAAAGAGGACCTTGTAGGGACATGAATGGTTAGACAAGACAGGATAGTCCATGCAATGGGGTATGATAGCAGAGCTACCCAGCAAACAGCCACAGCCACATGGAGCCTTATCAGCAAGATCTTAGCCCCAGTATGGAAATAGCAATTGAGAGGGGGGATAAAGGGGTTACTGCAGTGCACTGGGCTCCATTACAAAGCAACAGGAATCACAGACACAGTCTTCCAAGTCCCCAGGTTACTGCTTCCTCTGTTAGAACCCAGGCTAAGCCCAGGCTGGCCGGATGGAAACTAGAGGCCCTCCACAAAGCAACCCTGCTAAGGGGGGGGGGGGGCAGCCTCACCTGCCACCCGGTGTCGCCTGGAGCCTGCACGAAGTGATGGATGGAGTCTGCGGCACTGTGGCTCAGCTGCAGACAGAACTGAGCTCGCTGCGCCAAACCCAGCGGGCTAGGTGCTCTGGGGAGTCCTAAAGGCGGCCAGAATAGCAGCAATGGCCATAAAAGTAGGCGGGAGGCTGGCTCCATGCTCTTTTCTTTCCAGTAGAAGATGCAGAGCCAGTCACTGTGCCCAGAAAGAAGCAGAGAAGCATCTGACTGAGCGAGACACCAGCATCTCCCATTCACATCCTTCTCTCAGAAGAAGCCTTGGCTTTGCCGGAGTATGACCCCTTGCAGGCAATCGAACAATAAACGCATTTCACAAAGACCACATCATTGCAGGTCATCGCTGATCTGATTTGAAGTAATGATTTTAAAGTTGAAAAATAATATCTCATTACCTGCAACTTCTCTTCTGAGGGTTCTGGAAGATGCTATAATTATTTTCTATTATGTGCTTTGTAGATGAATGTTCAAGCACTTCTAAGAAGGGGGTAGTATTTTAGAGTGAGTGTTTATTTGATTCACTCATATTAAATTAGTGAGTCAGTATGATAGAAATGATACTAGAATGTTTGTTGTCTTCTCCAAGCTCTGGGGTTGTTGTAGACTTATTCAGTGTCTCTGTTTTTGTCTTGGTTCACTTTGTGGCCAGTTTCTCCCTTGTTCCAGCAGAAAGTAGCCCTTCCATCAACCCAGAGACCACAAGAAAACTGGGAAAAGGATAGGTGTGTTGCCAGTGGGTCACAAATACACCATAACATGAGGGCTAGCAGTGCCAGCCTCTCTCTTGTGGCCTGGTCCAGTTCTGTCAGACGAAGTGGATTCTCTCACAAGATTTGACATTGGGGAGAAGCCCAGAACATCCCATAGGGGCAATCTAGGTGAGATTCCACTTGCTTTCCCTTCAGCACTGTGAGTCTCAGCCACACACCATCCTCAATGTTACCATAGTTTTCCCAGGAACACACCACAGGCTGGTTGGCTGATTGGATCATGAAAGACATGTTGTCATAACAACAAACTATTTGCTCCTTCACAAATATAATTAGGTGCTAGAGAGATAGAACCAGTGTCAGGGCCCAGCACCACATTGGGTCCCTGACACAATCAAGAGTCACTCTGACAAAATCAAAAATGGCTCCTAAGCACAAAGCCAGGGATAAATCTTGAGCATTACCAGGTGTTGACCCCAATGTCCCAAACTAACTAAATAACCATCCTGTCCATGGACCTTTACAGTAGATAGTAAAATTGACAGTACCTATAGATGGATTTTATTCCACTCACCAGGCCTGTGGCCATTTATGCCCTTCTCCACAATTCTAGAACAGATGCAAGTTGGTTAGTAGTATATCCTTGGTATCTCATTCATGTTTGTGTTGCCAGCTACTAGTGGACAGAATGTGTGATTGCCACACCAGATCATGTTCACCCAGTAAGTCACAACTCAATGACACCTTAAGAGTAGGCCTGCTTGAACAGGAAGGAAACGACCCTAAGAACTGCTTCAGTAGAATAGAGCCTGAATATTGTGTATTCTAACACATCCCACACAGTGCCAGTGAAAGATTCTGGAGGCAGCTGCTCTGAACATAGGCTCCAGGTGGTTGTGGCACCTCATGAGAAATGAACAAGCAGAAAAATCACCCCAAATAGTGGGCACATACCCCTTCAATGACATAGGAAGGAGTAAAGATCCAAAGGGGTTTTCTTCTCACTGCTGAGACATTTCTCAAGCCTTGATATGGAGACTCTTTTTATGGAAATGACACTCCTGTGAGAGGTTCAGACACACAAGTGCAGTGCTTCTTCCCAATTGTATCAAAGGCCACGAAGAAAAGACAGTATATGGAGAGGAAATAACTTCATAGCTGTAAGGAAAACCCACTCAAAGGGAGGAGAGGTCACGAAAAGCTCCCCACAGGCTCACCAGTCCCACCTCTGCAAGAGTATCGTCAGGCTATGGGGGGTTTAAAGGAGATTGAGCTTGAGGTCCAACCTTACTCCCCAATCTCAGTAATTTTCAGTCACTGGAAAGCAAAGGAAGCATCTAAATATCTCCCAAATGCCTCCTCTTCAAGGTTCACCAAGAGGCCATCAGTCACAGGAATAGCCAAATTAGTCAATGAAGTGGCTAAGACAATTTTACTGAAAATGCCACCATCCAATTTTGTCAAAAGGTTTCCATTAATGATATTGTCTAGGGTTGTGAAAAGTCAGATCTTACAGTGATAATCCTTAAATATAGACATAAAGAATCTAGAACCAGCTTTTACTGGCTAGAGCAGTGGTTCTCAAATAGTGGGGAGCGCCTCTCAGGGGTTACCCGAGGCTCTGTAAAGGGGGGGCGCTTTTGACCTCAACAAACACTGTCATAACAAGCTAAGCCCCGTGTTTATGTCTCTGTATGTCTCTGGAGCTGAGAGTTGCTGTGTCCTACTTCAAACCCCGCTTCAAAAGCTATGCATTGCAAAATGTGCTCATTGTAGCCATTAATCCAGACATCACCTCTGATTAAAAAATCAGCTCAAATTATTTTATATATTTATGTTTTGCAGTTTTAAGTTGTTTTTTTTTGGGGGGCCCACACCCGTTTGATGCTCAGGGGTTACTCCTGGCTAAGCGCTCAGAAATTGCCCCTGGCTTGGGGGGATCATATGGGACACCGGGGGATCGAACCATGGTCCTGATCCTTGGCTAGCGCTTGCAAAGCAGACACCTTACCTCTAGCGCCACCTCGCCGGCCCCAGTTTTAAGTTTTTTTAATAAAGATACTATTTACAGTCGCGAGCAGGGGGGGGGGCACAAAAATGTTTTCTTCTTCCTACGGGACCATGACAGAAAATAATTGAGAAGCACTGGGCTAGAGTAATAGCAAAGTCACCCCATTATACCTTAGTTTTATTTCTCATATAACAAATTGATACTACCGTTCTCAATTTCTCCCTTTATGATAAATAACCAAAGACTGTCTTGTTATGCACATACATGTTTTCTAAATTTTAATTATAATGGAAATTGGGGTTTTGGTGGATGGTTGATCACACGGGTGGTGGTATTGGTGGTAGAACATTGAATGCATAAAACAAATGTATTATGAGCAACTTGGAAAATCATTGATTGAATTAAAAATAAAGTGTCAGTTAAAATCTATATTAAAAAAGAATAGGTTTGTTTTTGTTCATTTCTTTGTTTTGGGGCTACATACCAGCAAGCAATGCTCAGGGCTTACTTCTGGCAATGATGGGGAGGAGATATCATTCATATGGAATACCAGATATTGAACTAGGTCAACCATGTGCAAGAAAAGCACTTTACACCCCTCTCCAAAAAAGAGAAAGAGAATAGGCTTTTTACCTGCTTTCCAGGCTAAAGGAAAAATATAATTTGTCAACTTTTAAAGTCACTGTGCTCCATGTAAGTCCCTTACTCCTAATAACTGTTTCTAAGCCAAGAAAAGTGTGTGGCCTGCAGTCCAAAATACTATATACCCACTTACAATAGCACCACAGAAATTTAAATACCTTGAAATCAACTTAACTAAAGAGATGAAGGACCTATACAAAAATATTTTGAAAACACTGCTTCAATAAATTAAAGAGGACATAAGAAATGGAGTCAGATACCCTGTTCATGACTTGGGAGGATTAACATCATTAAAATGGCAATAATCCCCAAAGCACTGTAGAGATTTAATGCAATTCCTCTAAGTATACTCATGACATTCTTCAAAGAAGTAGACCAAACACTCCTAAAATTCATTCAGAACAATAAATGACCATGAATATCTATAGCAATCCTTAGAAAAAAGAATAGGGGAGGCATCACTTCCCCCAAAGTTTAAATTGTATTACAAAGCAATAGTCGTTAAAACAGCATGGTATTGGAATAAAGACAGACCTTCAAATCAATGGAACAGACTTGAGTGTTCAGAAAATGAGCCCCCCCAACAATCAATTAATCTTTGATAAAAGGGCAAGAAACATAAGATGGAGTAAGGAAATTCTCTTCAACAAGTCCTGTTGGGACAACTGGTCAACCACATGCAAAAAAAAAAAAAAAAAAAAAAAAAAAGCTAACTCAACCTCTCTTTAACACCATGCACAAAGGTCAAATCAAAATGGATTAAAAACCTTAATATTAGACCTGAAACTATAAGGTATATAAAAGAAAACATAAGCAAAACCCTCCATGACATTGAGATTAAAGGCAACTTCATGGAGGAAACACCACTATTCAAGCAAGTGGAAGCAAAGATAAGCAAATGGGACTTCTTTAAACTGAGATGTAGCTAATCATTTTAAGCACTACACTCTGTTATCCTCTTTTAACATCTAAAGACTACACTCTGCTTTCCTTAATCCCTTTATCCTGTCTTCTGTAATTACAGAAGCACACACCCTGTTGTAATCCACCTTCACCTCCCACCAGATTGGCTGGCACAGAGTCCACACCTTACTCTTCACCTAACTCTCCCTTAATATAAATATCTATTTCCCACCTACAATATACTGAGTCACTCTCCTGAAGTGATTAGTGGATGCTTCTTTGTGAGTGCTCTACTAGCCTGAGATCCGACCTCATCAATGACTTCTATACCCAGCAACTCTGACCTCACCATCAATCCTGACCTCATCAGTGACTTCTACATCGGATTTGACCTTACCAATTTCATTTATACCTGGCACCCAAACAGAGACCCGAAGACTTGAAAAGACCCCAATGATGGTGAGTGACTTGACCCTTCGCTGGATAATCACCATGATGGCCATGTCAAGCTGGACTGAATATGCCGGTATCTTTCACTGAAACATTGTTGCACATGGCCCCCGTTCTTAACAGTTTTGTGTTGCTCTGGTCCATCTACCTGTATTTCTCACTCAAAATTGTAAATGAAAGGTTCCCTAGAGAACCTCCCACACACATGCCTCAAGAGGGGAAAAGTGCTTTCCCAGTGGTGAGAAGTTCCCAATGTAAAGACCTTCTCAGGATTGATAATTTATTGATCACTACTGGCACTAAACCAGAGAGACTCCCATCTTCCAAGGATTATAGGCCAGCTACCATCTCTACAAACTCTGAGTCTGAAATTGGCTCGACCAGAGATACACCTGTGCCCCAAGTCAGGAGTCAAAGGGACAAGTCAATACTGACAGTACCCCAATCCTGGGCACTGTTAAATGTTCAATGTTCAATGTTCAGAACGGTTATGAATTTATCAACAGAAATGACACCAAAGAAGATTTCTTTGATCACTAGACAACTATTAAGAGAAACAACCCCAGAAAGTTTCTGTGTAGCATTGGAAATGGGGAGACTGTGGAGTCTGATGTTATGAAAGGAGATACTAAGTGTCTGAACCTGGCAAAGTGCCAGTGAAAGGTAGCTGATATCCTCCTAATGGACATGTGTTCTGCAAATTTATCCCTCAGCCTCACTCAGATGCCCCATCATCCATGATCACAAAGTTCCCCTTAGACAGGACAGAAGTAGACAGTGAAGAGGAGAGAACTGAAGACTCTGAGCAAAGTCCCAGACGTTGACACTCGCTACCTTTCTTCTATCAATGTACATTGTGTGGGAACCTCACTGCCCGCCAACCTGCAGCAGCTTATCGAGGTCACTGATGGGGTAGAAGCCAAAGAGAAAGTTCCATTTGAGAAGGACCAATAGAAGGAAGTGAGTGGGTCTCCCCACCTAGATTCTGTTTCAAGAACCAAAGGTCTTTCCTACCCAGATGACCTCAGCAGCCCAACACAGAAGGAAAAGATGGAGAAGATGGTGGAAAAGATGGAGGACCTAAGCTCAGTCAGAGCAGAACTTGAGAAACTGATTTTAGAACCTCCTGAAACTTTCTTCTAGGTTAAGCTCTTAATTCTGTTTGTGTCAGTCATTATATTGTTGGTTAAACTGTGTCCTGGTTAAACTGCATTCTACCTCTATAGATCTTAATGCTACTCTTTTATTCTATGACCTGCTTCAAACAGATAATTTTGTATTCAACATTAGTGGTTTAATGTTAGTTTGCACAGTTCTGGGGAAATGCATAATGTTGTTAGATTTTAATAGTTCTCAGCTATCCTAGTAGATGTTTCTGATTGGCTGTGATGTTTTATTGTGTATATTATTTAGCAACTTTTCTCAAAATTATGTCTGCTAAAATATACTAATGTCTTTGTCCACAGAAGTTGATGGAAAAAGAATTTGAATACTATTGACTTTTATTATAGTGCTCATTAGAAGAATGTTTTAGTAAACTTATTTTCAAACTGTGCATATCTGCATAAATGTTTTTGTGATTTTGTTTAGGAAATTTTATGAAAAGGAACTTGGGTGTTCTGAATTCAGATTACAGTGCTTGGTATAAGAATGTTTAAGAATTTTCAAATTAAGGATATCTACAAAAGATTCTAATGTTATGTTCAGAAAAGTTTGTGAAAAAGTTGTGATATGTAGAAGACAAGGATCCTTGTCTACATATCCTTACATATTCTTGTAAGACAAGGATATGAAAAAAACCAATTGTTTAAAGAATGATATATGCACAATCTAACATAACAATAACTTGCTTAAAATTTCTCATCACCGGGGCTGGAGCAGTGGCACAAGAGGTAGGGCATCTGCCTTGCATGCACTAACCTAGGACGGATCATGGTTCAATCCCCTGGCATCCCATATGGTCCCCCAAGCCAGGAGCAATTTCTGAGCACTTAGCCAGGAGTAACCACTGAGCTTCACTGGTTGAGGGCCAAAACCAAAAATAATTTCTCGTCACCTTACTTGCTGCTAAAAGTTTTTTTCCTTTTATGATCCGAACTTTTGCTGCCTATGCAAAATACTGTCACTCTATCTTTTAGATAAAGACATCTGCCTTCTTTTTAGAACCTTGGGTCATGAATTACTGTGTTTTAACTCATATTTCTACATTTTTCTATAAATTTAAGAAGGAGGTGTAACTAATCATCTTAAGCACACACCCCGTTTTAATATCCAGAGAATTCACCCTGCTTTTCTTAGTTCCCTTACCCTAAACACAGAAGCACATATTCCATTGTAGACCCTTCTCACATCCTACCCAATTGACTGACACAGAGTCCACACCTTACTCTCCACCTTACTCTCCCCTAATATAAATATTCATTCCCAACCTACAATAAACTGAATTACTCCCTCGAAGGGCTAGTGAATGCTTCTTTGTGAGTGCTTTACTTGTCTGAGATCCGTCCTCATCAGTGACTTCTACATTCAGCGACTCTGCCCTCACCAGCAACTCTAACCTTATCAGTGACTTCTACATCTTGGGATATAACTTTACTGGCTCAATTTACACTGAAAAGCCTATGCACTTCAAAGGAATAGTGACTAGATAGAAAGGCCACCCAGAATGGGAGAAACTATTAGCCAGTAGCCATCATATAAGGATTAATATCTAAGATATACAAGGTACTGGCAGAACTTAACAACAATAAAAAATCTAACCCTATCAAAAAATGTAAACATATGAGTAGACATTTTCTCAGAGAAGAAATATAGATGCCAGAAGGCACATAAAAATGTTCCATATTGGGGTCGGAGAGATAGCATAGAAGTAGGGCATTTGCCTGGCATGCTAAAGGTCAGCATTTTGAATCCCGGCATCCCATATGGTCCCCTGAGCCTGTCAGAAGCGATTTCTGAGCATAGAGTCAGGAGAAACCCCTGAGCGCTGCTGTGTGTGACCCAAAAACAAACAAAGAAAATGTTCCACATCACTAACCATCAGGGAGATGCAAATCAAAACAACAATGAGCTATCATCTCATACTACAGAGACAGGCACACATCACAAAGAACAAGAAAATAGCCAGTGTTGGCATGGGTGCAGAGAAAAAGGAACTCACCTTCACTGCTGGTGGTAAAGTCATTTAGTCCAGACTTTCTGGAAAAACAATATGGATATTCCTAAAAATAAATAAATAAAATTAACTAGAAATTGAGTTCCCATATGATCCAGCAATACCACTCCTAGGGACATACCCTAGGAACACAAAAACACATTACAAAAATGCCCTCTGCATTCCTATATTTATTACAGCACTATTTACAATAAGCAGAATCTAGAAACAACCCAAGTGCCCAACAACAGATGAGTAGCTAATAAAACTGTGGTACATCTACACAATGGAATATTATGCAGCTCTTAGGAAAAATAAAGTCATGAAATTTGTCTATACATGCATGGACTATTATGCTGAATGAAAGCTAAGTCAGAGAGAAAAGAATAGACATAGAATGGTCTCACTCACTTGTGGTATATAAGAACAATTCAAAGACAGTATGGTAATAATATCCAGAGACAATAGAGATGAGGTCAGGAAAAACCAGCCCATGATATGAAGCTTACCACAAAGAATTGGAGTGCTAACTGCACTGATAACAATGATAGTGAGAGAGAGCAGTAGGGGTGAGGAAATGTGGGAAGTTGGTGGTGGAAAAATTACACTGTTGAATAGTGGTAGAGTCTATGACTGAAACCCAACTACTACGTCTATAACCATGGCACTTAAATAAAAAATTAATAAAGAAAAATTATGATATATTCTCAAACATGTTAAATGAAGCATGTCTGTGCTCATACCATTTTAAAGCTATTTCTTCACTGGTGCACTAAAGAACTTCGCCCCACTCAACAAAGTACACAGGAAAATTATAAAGTCCCTTCAATTTTGAACTCTGTTCCTTTTTTGTTGTTTTGTTTTCATTGTTATTGTTATGGGGCCACATCCACAATTCTTAGAAGGTGCTTCTGGCTCTGCACTCAGGAAATTACATCTAGCAGGATCCAGGGAATATATGGGTCACCAACAACTGAAGGATTGGGTTGTGTGCAAGGCAAATGCCCTACCTGCTGTATTATTTCTCTGGTCCCTGAATTTTTTCCTCAAGAATAGATCAACAGGGGATAAGGTGACACACAGGGTAGGTAACATGTCTGGAGTGGAAGGTCTGAGTTCACCCCTGCAAATAAGCTGCCTACACATGTTTAGTTTTATTCTTTGATAAATGCAATGTAGTTATGCATGAGCTACTCTATCATGGTCAGAGACTTGATGTGACCCAACAGAAGCATTGGTATCCACACGACTGCTGTATTGGAAAGGTCAGGGCTAATGTGAGTTCTAAAACTAGCTTATCTACCTGCACAGGGGCTAACATATCAACATAGAATCTAGGCGCTTGCACAGCCAAAAAAGAGTTCTGCCAGGACAAAGTAAATCAGCTAAGAAGGAGCTTATAAAGTAGCTAGAGACTTGAAGCTGCCTTTGTTCGTGCTTTTGAGCAAATTCCATCATTTGCAAATACATTTTCATTTGTTATGTGGGCACAGAATTCCTACAGACATCAATACCTTTGCATTGATAAAGAGTGGCCCTGGTCTCAGTTCACGACCAGGGATCCATGCCATAGATTTAAGTAGCCCCAACTTCTTGAGTTTTTGTTAAGAGGAAACCTGG